>NW_028270145.1:117771883-117784383 GCF_037043375.1 Chiloscyllium plagiosum
AGGCCCGAGGGGCTGAATGGCCTCCTCCTGCTGCTGTGTGACAGGCCCGAGGGGCTGAATGGCCTCCTCCTGTTGCTGTGTGACAGGCCCGAGGGGCTGAATGGCCTCCTCCTGTTGCTGTGTGACAGGCCCGAAGGGCTGAATGGCCTCCTCCTGTAGTCAGTGTCGGAGAGGAGCAGATAGAGTGAGCTGGACGAGCTGTGGAGGAGTGTGTGAGGATCTCTCCCGAGTGAGTCTCTCGAAGCTGGTGAGTGTGGGTCATTGCTGCTGTCATCACTAACCATCACTTTGTCTCCCTCAGCCCAACATGCACAGCTACCGAGAGGCTTTCGAGGAAATGGATGGAGGACCAACCAGTCCCACCACTGCCGGTGAGAACTCACCTTTTTATTCTTCAAATATCTTTCATAAAAACCACTCGATTCCTGAATCCCTAGCGAGATGGAACATGAAGGACAAACAGCAGAAAGATCACTGTCAAACAGACCTGGCACATCTCACACCAAACCCAGCACCCAGGCCCCTGTCTCAATCCCCAAACTAATCCCACTGTCCCCCGCTCTCTCCCCATAGCCCAGTATCAATCCCCAAACTAATCCCACAGCCCCCCACTCTCTCCCCATAACCCTGTATCAATCCCAAACTAATCCCACAGCCCCCCACTCTCTCCCCATAGCCCTGTATCAATCCCCAAACTAATCCCACTGCCCCCCGCTTTCTCCCCATAGCCCAGTATCAATCCCCAAACTAATCCCACTGCCCCCCGCTCTCTCCCCATAGCCCTGTATCAATCCCCAAACTAATCCCACTGCCCCCCGCGCTCTCCCCATAGCCCTGTATCAATCCCAAACTAATCCCACAGCCCCCCGCTCTCTCTCCATAACCCTGTATCAATCCCAAACTAATCCCACAGCCCCCCGCTCTCTCCCCATAGCCCTGTATCAATCCCAAACTAATCCCACAGTCCCCCGCTCTCTCCCCATAACCCTGTATCAATCCCAAACTAATCCCACTGCCCCCCGCTCTCTCCCCATAGCCCTGTATCAAACCCAACCTAATCCCACTGCCCCCCACTCTCTCCCCATAGCCCAGTATCAATCCCCAAACTAATCCCACTACCCCGCTCTCTCTCCCCATAGCCCTGTATCAATCCCCAAACTAATCCCACTGCCCCCGCTCTCTCTCCATAGCCCTGTATCAATCCCAAACTAATCCCTCTGTCCCGCTCTCTCCCCATAGCCCTGTATCAATCACCAAACTAATCCCACTGCCCCACTCTCTCTCCCCATAGCCCTGTATCAATCTCTAAACTAATCCCACAGTCCCCCGCTCTCTCCCCATAGCCCTGTATCAATCCCAAACTAATCCCACTGCCCCCCGCTCTCTCCCCATAGCCCTGTATCAATCCCCAAACTAATCCCACTGCCCCTCTCTCTCTCCATAGCCCTGTATCAATCCCCAAACTAATCCCACTGCCCCCGCTCTCTCCCCATAGCCCTGTATCAATCCCCAAACTAATCCCACTGCCCCTCTCTCTCTCCATAGCCCTGTATCAATCCCCAAACTAATCCCACTGCCCCCCGCTCTCTCCCCATAGCCCTGTATCAATCCCCAAACTAATCCCACTGCCCCTCTCTCTCTCCATAGCCCTGTATCAATCCCCAAACTAATCCCACTGTCCCCCCTCTCTCCCCATAGCCCTGTATCAATCCCCAAACTAATCCCACTGCCCCGCTCTCTCCCCATATCCCTGTATCAATCCCCAAACTAATCAACCTGGCCCACTCTCTCTCCCCATAGCCCTGTATCAATCCCCAAACTAATCCCACTGCCCCCGCTCTCTCCCCATAGCCCTGTATCAATCCCCAAACTAATCCCACTCCCCCCGCTCTCTCCCCATAGCCCTGTATCAATCCCCAAACTAATCCCACTGTCCGGCTCTCTCTCCCCATAGCCCTGTATCAATCCCCAAACTAATCCCCCTGCCCCCGCTGTCTCTCCCCATAGCCCTGTATCAATCCCCAAACTAATCCCACTGCTCCGCTCTCTCTCCCCATAGCCCTGTATCGATCCCCAAACTAATCCCACTACCCCCGCTCTCTCTCCTCATAGCCTTGTATCAATCCCCAAACTAATCCCACTGCCCCCCGCTCTCTTCCCATAGCCCTGTATCAATCCCCAAACTAGTCCCATTTCCCCGCTCTCTCTCCCCATAGCCCTGTATCAATCCCCAAACTAATCCCACTGCCCCCCGCTCTCTCTCCTCATAGCCTTGTATCAATCCCCAAACTAATCCCACTGCCCCCCGCTCTCTCCCCATAGCCCTGTATCAATCCCCAAACTAGTCCCATTTCCCCGCTCTCTCTCCCCACAGCCCTGTATCAATCCCCAAACTAATCCCACTACCCCCCGCTCTCTCCCCATAGCCCTGTATCAATCCCCAAACTAGTCCCATTTCCCCGCTCTCTCTCCCCATAGCCCTGTATCAATCCCCAAACTAATCCCACTACCCCCGCTCTCTCCCCATAGCCCTGTATCAATCCCCAAACTAGTCCCATTTCCCCGCTCTCTCTCCCCATAGCCCTGTATCAATCCCCAAACTAATCCCACTACCCCCGCTCTCTCTCCTCATAGTCCTGTATCAATCCCCAAACTAGTCCCACTTCCCCGCTCTCTCTCCCCATAGTCCTGTATCGATCCCCAAACTAATCCCACTACCCCCGCTCTCTCTCCCCATAGCCCTGTATCGATCCCCAAACTCATCCCACTACCCCCGCTCTCTCCCCATAGCCCTGTATCAATCCCCAAACTAATCCCACTACCCCCGCTCTCTCTCCTCATAGTCCTGTATCAATCCCCAAACTAGTCCCACTTCCCCGCTCTCTCTCCCCATAGTCCTGTATCGATCCCCAAACTCATCCCACTGTCCCCCGCTCTCTCTCCCCATAGCCCTGTATCAATCCCCAAACTAGTCCCACTTCCCCGCTCTCTCTCCCCATAGCCCTGTATCAGTCCCCAAACTAATTGCCGGTGTTGTAAAATGCCAGCAGGTTCTCTGACGGTCTATCTCATTGATGTTCAATGTAATGTCTGTGATCAGCAAGGCTGATGGTCACAGGAAAGATACCCAGTTACTTGGGCAGCATCACGGAGCCTGCTGGGCTGTCACACAGGGAGAGGCGAGTCCCTCCTTGTGTTCATCTACTCAGCCCATCCCGTCTCCCCTGTCTCCCCCGTCTCCCCCGTCTCCCCTGTCTCCCCTGTCTCCCCTGCCTCCCCTGTCTCCCCCATCTCCCCCGTCTCCCCCGTCTCTCCCGTCTCTCCTGTCTCCCCCATCTCTCATGTCTGTCTCCCCGTCTCTCCTGTCTGTCTCCCCTGTCTCCCCTGTGTCCCCTGTGTCCCCTGTCTCCCCTGTCTCCCCTGTCTCCCCTGTCTCCCCTATCTCCCCTATTTCCCCTGTCTCTCCTGTCTCTCCAGTCTCTCCTGTCTCTCCTATCTCCCCTGTCTCTCCTATCTCCCCTGTCTCCCCTGTCTCCCCTGTCTCCCCTGTCTATCCTGTCTATCCTGTCTCCCCTGTCCATCCTGTCTCTCCTGCCTGTCTCTCCTGTCTCCCCTGTCTCTCCTATCTCCCCTGTCTCCCCTGTCTCCCCGTATCCCCTGTCTCTCCTGTCTCTCCTGTCTCTCCTGTCTCTCCTGTCTCCCCTGTCTCCCCTGTCTCCCCTGTCTATCCTGTCTATCCTGTCTTCCCTGTCCATCAAGTCTCTCCTGTCTGTCTCCCCTGTCTCCCCTGTGTCCCCTGTCTCTCCTGTCTCTCCTGTCTCTCCTGTCTCTCCGGTCTCTCCTGTCTCCCCTGTCTCCCCTGTCACCCCTGTCTATCCTGTCTATCCTGTCTATCCTGTCTATCCTGTCTCCCCTGTCCAACCTGTCTCTCCTGTCTGTCTCTCCTGTCTCCCCTGTCTCTCCTGTCTCCCAGTCTCTCCTGTCTGTCTCTCCTGTCTCCCCTGTCTCCCCTGTCTCTCCTGTCTGTCTCCCCTGTCTGTCTCCCCTGTCTCCCCTGTCTGTCTCCCCTGTCTGTTTCCCCTGTTTCCCCTGTCTCTCCTGTCTCTCCTGTCTCCCCTGTCTCCCCTGTCTCCCCTGTCTCCCCTGTCTTCCCTGTCTCTCCTGTCTCTCCTGTCTCCCCTGTCTCCCCTGTCTCCCCTGTCTCCCCTGTCTCTCCTGTCTCTCCTGTCTCCCCTGTCTCCCCTGTCTCTCCTGTCTCTCCTGTCTCCCCTGTCTCCCCTGTCTCCCCTGTCTCCCCGTCTCCCCCGTCTCCCCGTCTCCCCCGTCTCCCCGTCTCCCCGTCTCCCCCGTCTCCCCGTCTCCCCGTCTCCCCTGTCTCCCCTGTCTCTCCTGTCTCCCCTGTCTCTCCTGTCTCTCCTGTCTCCCCTGTCTCCCCTGTCTCCCCTGTCTCCCCTGTCTCTCCTGTCTTTCCTGTCTCTCCTGTCTCTCCTGTCTCTCCAGTCTCTCCTGTCTCTCCTGTCTCTCCTGTCTCTCCTGTCTCCCCTGTCTCCCTTGTCTCTCCAGTCTCCCCTGTCTCTCCTGTCTGTCTCCCCTGTCTCTCCTGTCTCTCCTGTCTGTCTCTCCTGTCTCTCCTGTCTCCCCTGTCTCCCCTGTCTGTCTCCCCTGTCTCCCCTGTCTCCCCTATCACTCCTGTCTCCCCTGTCTCCCCTGTCTCCCCTGTCTCTTCTGTCTCTCCTGTCTCTCCTGTCTCTCCTGTCCTCCCTGTATCTCCTGTCTCTCCTGTCTCTCCTGTCTCTCCAGTCTCTCCTGTCTGTCTCCCCTGTCTCTCCTGTCTCTCCTGAGTGTCTCTCCTGTCTCTCCTGTCTCCCCTGTCTCCCCTGTCTCCCCTGTCTGTCTCCCCTCTCTCCCCTGTCTCCCCTGTCTTCCCTGTGTTCCCTGTCTCCCCTGTCTCTCCTGTCTCCCCTGTCTGTCTCTCCTGTCTGTCTCTCCTGTCTGTCTCTCCTGTCTCCCCTGTCTCCCCTGTCTGTCTCTCCTGTCTCCCCTGTCTCCCCTGTCTCCCCTGTCTCCCCTGTCTTCCCTGTCTCCCCTGTCTCCCCTGTCTGTCTCCCCTGTCTCCCCTGTCTCTCCTGTCTCTCCTGTCTCCCCTGTCTCCCCTGTCTCCCCTGTCTCTCCTGTCTCTCCTGTCTCTCCTGTCTCCCCTGTCTCCCCTGTCTCCCCTGTCTCCCCTGTCTCCCCTGTCTCTCCTGTCTCCCCTGTCTCCCCTGTCTCCCCTGTCTCTCCTGTCTCTCCTGTCTCCCCTGTCTCCACTGTCTCCACTGTCTCCCCTGTCTCCCCAGTCTCCCCAGTCTCCCCAGTCTCCCCAGTCTCCCCTGTCTCCCCTGTCTCCCCTGTCTCCCCAGTCTCCCCAGTCTCCCCTGTCTCCCCTGTCTCTAAACACAATGTTCTGATTGTTTACAGCTGCCCGCTCCCCCCCAGGACTGGCGAAGACCCCCCTCTCTGCCCTGGGTCTGAAACCTCACAATCCGGCCGACATCATGCTCCACTCAGCGGCACTTGGACAAGGTACGCTCACCCAGCTCCCTCCCCCTCAACGGGGAGACAGGGTTGCAGGAAAGGGGGTGGGATGGAGGCGGAGGGAGGTGGGAAGTGGGTGGGGGGGCAGACAGAGAGAGACACACAGACAGACAGAAATGGAAGGTGTTGTAAGACATGCACTTTCGCCAGACAAGTAGAGGAGCTGAACATGATTTATTTTCTTATTGAAATGGGAAATGTTTACAGAAAGCTGCAACACTGAGGGATTTGGGAATCCACATTCGTGACTCACTGGGAGATCGGGAAGGCAAATAGCACACTGGTCTTTATTTCAAAGGTGTGGAGGGGCCCGGGGCTGCACCGGGCTGGACAAAGTCAGTCACTCGAGACACCAGGTTATAGTCCAACAGGTGTATTTGAAATCACAAGCTTTCAGAGCGCTGCCCCTTCATCAGGTGAAGTGGAGGGAATCGCACAGCCTAATGGACTATAACCTGGTGTTATGTGACTTCAGACTTTATTTGGAGTTATAGAGATGTACAGCACAGAAACAGACCCTTCGGTCCAACCCGTCCATGCCGACCAGATATCCCAACCCAATCTAGTCCCACCTGCCAGCACCCGGCCCATATCCCTCCAAACCCTTCCTATTCAAATACTCATCCAAATGCCTCTTACATGTTGCAATTGTACCAGCCTCCACCACATCCTCTGGCAGCTCATTCCATACAGGTCAGGTGAATTGGCCATGCTCAATTGCCCGTAGTGTTAGGTAAGGGGTACATGTAGGGGTATGGGTGGGTTGCGCTTCGGCGGGTCGGTGTGGACTCGTTGGGCCGAAGGGCCTGTTTCCACACTGTAATGTAATGTAATGTAATCTAATGTAATCTAATCTACACGCACCACCCTCTGTGTGAAAAAGTTGCCCCTTAGGTCTCTTTTATATCTCTCCCCTCTCAACCTAAACCCCTCTAGTTCTGGACTCCCCCACCCCAGGGAAAAGACTTTGTCTATTTATCCTATCCATGCCCCTCATGATTTTGTAAACCTCTATAAGGTCAACTCTCAGCCTCCGACGATCCAGGAAAACAGTCCCAGCCTGTTCAGCCTCTCCCTATAGCTCAAATCCTCCAACCCTGGCAACATCCTTGTAAATCGTTTCTGAACCCTTTCAAGTTTCACAACATCTTTCCGATAGGAAGGAGACCAGAATTGCACGCAATATTCCAATAGTGGCCTAACCAATGTCCTGCATAGCCGCAACATGACCTCCCAACTCCTGTACTCAATACTCTGACCAATAAAGGAAAGCATATCAAATGCCTTCTTCACTATCCTATCTACCTGCGACTCCACTTTCAAGGAGCTATGAACCTGCACGCCAGGGTCTCTTTGTTCAGCAACACTCCCTAGGACCTTACCATTAAGTGAATAAGTCCTGCTAAGATTTGCTTTCCCAAAATACAGCACCTCGCATTCATCTGAATTAAACTCCATCTGCCACTTCTCAGCCCATTGGCCCATCTGGTCCAGATCCAGTTATAATCTGAGGTGACCCTTTCGCTGTCCACTACGCCTCCAATTTTGGTGTCATCTGCAAACTTACTAACTGTACCTCTTATGCTCATATCCAAATCATTTATGTAAATGACAAAAAGTAGAGGGCCCAGCACCGATCCTTGTGGCACTCCACTGGTCACAGGCCTCCAGTCTGAAAAACAACCCTCCACCACCCTCCGTCTTCTACCTTCGGGCCAGTTCTGTTTCCAAATGGCTCGTTCTCCCTGAATTCCAAAGGGAATGGCAAATAAAAGTCAGGAGGTTTTACTAAAACTATACAAGGCCATAATGAGACCCCAGCTGGAATACTGTGAAGAGGTTTGGGGCCCCCTTTTCTAAGGAAAGACAGACTGCCACTGGGGGCAGCCCAGAGAAGGTTCACTCGGCTGACCCCGGGGATGGAGGGACTGTCTCATGAGGAGAGGGTGAGTTGGTTGGGCCTGTACTCAATGGGGGTTCAGAGAATGAGAGGTGACCTTAATGAAACATACAAGATTCTTAGGGGCCTTCACTTTTTGGGTTGGTGTGGAGAGGTTGTTGCCCTCTGGGTAAATATAGGACTTAGATTCTCCCAATGGGGGAACCATCCTCTCATCATTGACCCTGTCAAGCCCCTTTAGAATCCTATCTGTTTCAATGAGATCCCAACTCATTCTCTAAACTCCAAGGAGTAGAGCCCCAACCTCTTTATCCTTTGCTCATGAGACCAGGGACTGTCCCAGTGACCCGTCTCTGAGCTGCCTCCCATGAAATAACATCTTCCCTTAAAAAAGGGACCAAGCCTGCTCCCAGTGCTCCCGATGTGGCCTCCCAGCACCCTCTACAGTCACGGTAAGAATTCTCTACTCTTATACTCCAATCCCCTTGAAATAAGGTCCAGCATTCCGTGACCCTTCCTGATTACCTGCTGCTCCCTGGGTGCTAGCTTTCTGTGTTGTGAGACAAGTCCCCCCTAAGTCCCTTTGTGTTGCAGCCTGTTGTTGTTTCTCCCTATTTCAATAATACCCTGTTCATTCCCAAGTGAACAACCTCACATTTTCCCACATTGTGCTCCATTTGCCAACGTTTTGCCCACTTACTGAACTGATTGCTATCTCTTTGTAAACTGCTCGTATACCTCCCACAACCTGCTTTTTCACTGATTTCCATCTGCAAATGTTGTCTTCCAAGGGGAAGGACACAAATTGAAAAGGGGGATGAGGAGCAGAGAGCTTTGGGGGGGTGACAGTTGTGATGAATGTTTGAAGCGGGCAGGACAGTCTGTTTGTCTGCAGTTGGAGAATTGGGTCTATTATGGAGCTACAGAGGGCCGTGGAGGATTTGAGTAATGGAAGCCATTCACTGGGATGGTACTAGAGCTGAACAATTCCAGTACATGGAGAGATTGCAGTTTGATGTGGATAAATGTGTGGTTATCCACTTTGGTGGCAAGAACAGGAAGGCAGATTACCACCTAAATGGAGTCAAGTTAGGTAAAGGGACAGTACAACGAGATCTAGGTGTTCTTGTACACCAGTCAATGAAGGTAAGCATGCAGGTACAGCAGGTAGTGAAGAAGGCTAATAGCATGCTGGCCTTCATAACAAGAGGGATTGAGTATAGAAGCAAAGAGGTGCTTCTGCAGATGTACAGGGCCCTGGTGAGACCACACCTGGACTACTGTGTGCAGTTCTGGTCTCCAAATTTGAGTAAAGACATTCTGGCTATTGAGGGAGTGCAGCGTAGGTTCACGAGGTCAATTCCTGGAATGGCAGGACTACCTTACGCTGAAAGACTGGAGCGACTGGGCTTGTATACCCTTGAGTTTAGAAGACTGAGAGGGGATCTGATTGAGACATATAAGATTATTAAAGGATTGGACACTCTGGAGGCAGGAAACATGTTTCCGCTGATGGGTGAGTGCCGAACCAGAGGACACAGCTTAGAAATACGGGGTAGACCATTTAGGACAGAGATGAGGAGAAACTTCTTCACCCAGAGAGTGGTGGCTGTGTGGAATGCTCTGCCCCAGAGGGCAGTGGAGGCCCAGTCTCTGGATTCATTTAAGAAAGAGTTGGATAGAGCTCTCAAGGATTGTGGAATCAAGGGTTATGGAGATAAGGCAGGAACAGGATACTGATTAAGGATGATCAGCCATGATCATCACGAATGGTGGTGCAGGCTCGAAGGGCAGAATGGCCTTCTCCTGCACCTATTGTCTATTGTCTAAATAATTGGAGGAACATCTTTTCTGAAAAAATACTTGGGAGTATTCTCCCTGAGAGGGGAGTGTGAATGGGTTTAAAAGGAAGTGGATAAATATTTGAAGGATAAGAAGTGATGACGATATGGAAGACCAACAGGGGAGTGTGGCCAAGTACATTACTCTTCAACCGAGCTGTCAGTGTGTCGATGGGTGGAATGTCCTCCTCTGTACGGGAGGTTTGATTTGATTTGATTTATTCCTGTTATGTGAATCGAGGTACAGGCTTTACAGGCAGATTGCCCTCATTTCTGATTCGATGGAGAGAGAGGTGCAAAGGGGCATAAAGATAACAGAAAGCCTGGTGTGGGTAAATGATATTAAAGAATTTAAAACAGGAACAAAGAAGAGAATCTGCATTATGATAGTTCCTTTTACAATCTTTTGGTATGCTGACACATTTCCTCGCGGATGTGTTGGATTTGCATCGTAATCAGTGTAACATCAGGAATACTGCAAACAGGGTCAATCACAGGTCTCCTACAAAATGCAAACTGACCAGCTGTGAACAATGACAGGGTTCAATATTCTTCATGACACGAGGAAAAACACTGGTAGCCTCTGATCAAATAGCCACCTACACACCACAGGCCCCCAGCAAGGACCCCGCGACAATGTCACATTGACAGAACAGTACACCGACAGTGTGGCACTCCCTCAGTTCTGACAGTGCGGCACTCCCTCAGCACTGACCCTCTGACAGTGCAGTGCTCCCTCAGTACTGACCCTCCGACAATGTGGCACTCCCTCAGCACTGACCCTCTGACAGTGTGGCACTCCCTCAGCACTGACCCTCTGACAGTGTGGCACTCCCTCAGTACTGACCCTCCAACAGTGTGGCACTCCCTCAGCACTGACCCTCTGACAGTGCGGCACTCCCTCAGCACTGACCCTCTGACAGTGCAGTGCTCCCTCAGTACTGACCCTCTGACAGTGCGGCATTCCCTCAGTACTGACCCTCCGACAGTGCAGCATTCCCTCAGTACTGACCCTCTGACAGTGCGGCACTCCCTCAGTACTGACCCTCCGACAGTGCAGCATTCCCTCAGTACTGACCCTCCGACAGTGCGGCACTCGCTCAGTACTGACCCTCCGACAGTGCGGCACTCCCTCAGTACTGACCCTCTGACAGTGCGGCACTCCCTCAGTACTGACCCTCCGACAGTGCAGCATTCCCTCAGTACTGACCCTCCGACAGTGCGGCACTCCCTCAGTACTGACCCACCGACAGTGCGGCACTCCCTCATACTGACCCTCCGACAGTGCGGCACTCCCTCAGTACTGACCCTCCGACAGTGCGGCACTCCCTCAGTACTGACCTTCCGACAGTGTGGCACTCCCTCAGCACTGACCCTCTGACAGTGCAGTGCTCCCTCAGTACTGACCCTCTGACAGTGTGGCACTCCCTCAGCACTGACCCTCCGACAGTGCGGCACTCCCTCAGTACTGACCCTTTGACAGTGCGGCACTCCTTCAGCACTGACCCTCCGACAGTGTGGCACTCCCTCAGCACTGACCCTCTGACAGTGTGGCACTCCCTCAGTACTGACCCTCTGACAGTGCGGCACTCCCTCAGTACTGACCTTCCGACAGTGTGACACTCCCTCAGCACTGACCTTCCGACAGTGTGGCACTCCCTCAGCACTGACCTTCCGACAGTGTAGCACTCCCTCAGCACTGACCTTCCGACAGTGTGGCACTCCCTCAGTACTGACCCTCTGACAGTGTGGCACTCCCTCAGCACTGACCCTCTGACAGTGTGGCACTCCCTCAGTACTGACCCTCTGACAGTGTGGCACTCCCTCAGTACTGACCTTCCGACAGTGTGGCACTCCCTCAGTACTGACCCTCCGACAGTGCAGCACTCCCTCAGCACTGACCCTCTGACAGTGTGGCACTCCCTCAGTACTGACCCACTGACAGTGCAATACTGTTCTGGCAATAAGGATTGCGTTATATAAATAATGATGCTTGTGACAAATAGGTTAGACCAGAAGAAATGTTTCCCTTGGTGAAGGGATCAATGTCCAGGGGCATAGATTAAGGGGAAGGGGCAGGAGGGTTAGTGGGATGTGAGGAAATACCTTTCCCCCCAGAGGGGGGGGGGGTGGGGAATCTGGAACTGACTGCCTGTGAGGGTGGGGGAGGCAGGGAGCCTCGCCACACTGAAGGGGGATTTCGATGTACCCTTGAAATGCCAAGGCTGGGGGCCAACTGCTGGGAAATGGGATGAGGGGATTGTGAGGTGGCTGTTTCTCACTGGCACAGACGTGATGGGCAGAAGGGCCTTTATGTGTGCCATCGAGCTCTTTACCTTGGTGTGTAATGATTGGGTCTGCTTGGTATTCGTGAACAGCAGAGGAGCAGTTAGAGGGCGGCATGGTGGCACAGTGGTTAGCACTGCTGCCTCACAGTGCCAGAGACCCGGGTTCAATTCCCGCCTCAGGCGACTGACTGTGTGGAGTTTGCACGTTCTCCCCGTGTCTGCGTGGGTTTCCTCCGGGTGCTCCGGTTTCCTCCCACAGTCCAAAGATGTGCAGGGTCAGGTGAATTGGCCATGCTAAATTGCCCGTAGTGTTAGGTAAGGGGTAAATATAGGGGTATGGGTGGGTTTCGCTTCGGCGGGTCGGTGTGGACTTGTTGGGCTGAAGGGCCTGTTTCCACACTGTAATCTAATCTAAATCTAATCTAGAGGTTGGAGGGGCAGAACGTGCTCACCCTGCTCCAGTTTGGGATGTATGTCTGTGTGAGTGTGTCTGTGTGTGCGTGTGTCTGAGTGTGTGTGAGCCTGTGTGTGTGTCTGTGTGTGTGTGTATATGTGTGCCTGTGTGTGAGGTGTATGTGTGTGTCTGTGTAGGAAAGTATGTGTGTGTGTCTGTGTGTGTGTAGGAGAGTATGTGTGTGTGTGTCTATGTGTGTGTGTGTGTGTGTGTAGGAGAGTATGTGTATGTGTGTGTGTCTATGTTCAATTGGGGCGATTGAGAGTTATAAGGTAGCCAGGAAGGACCTGAAGAGAGAGCTAAGAGCAGCAAGGAGGGGACATGAAAGATCCTTAGTTGGTAGGATTAGGGAAAACCCTAAGGTTTTCTATAGGTATGTCAGGAATAAAAGAATGACTAGGGTAGGAATAGGTCCAGTCAAGGATAGTAGTGGGAAGTTGCGT
>NW_028270145.1:118189383-118194383 GCF_037043375.1 Chiloscyllium plagiosum
CACACACATTCACACACACTCACCCACACACATACTCACACACACACACACTCATGGACACACGCAGACACTCACACACAAACACACACTCACACACACTCACACAGACATACACAGAGATACACATGCACACAGACACACACACTCCCACACAGACACACACACTCACACAGACACTCCCACTCACACAGACACACAAACGTACAGACAAACACACACAATCACACTCATACACATACTCACACGCACACACTCACTCACACACTCAGACCTGCACACATTCACACACACACTCTCAGACACGCACACACACATACTCACACAGACACACACACAGACGCACACTCACACACGCAAACACATACTCACACACACACACACATACTCACACAGACACACACACATACTTACACACACTCACACACACATAGACACACCCACCCACACACTCACACACTCACACACACACACTCACACACACTCACACAGACACACACACACTCACACACACACATACTGAAACACACACACATACTCACAATCACACACACTCACACACACACGCTCACAAACTCACCCACTCACTCACACACACACACACACACACTCACACACACACTCACACAGACACACACACACACTCTCACACAGACACAGATATACACTCACTCATACACACAGACAAACACACTCAGCCACACACACAAAAAGACACACACACAGACACAAACTCTCACACAGACACACACTCACACACGCGCACTCACACAGACACACACAGGCACACACACATTCACAAACACACTCACACAGACACTCACATAGACACACACACACACTCACACACACCCACTCAAACACATAGACACACAGACACGCACACACACTCTCACACCGACACACACACTCACACAGAGACACACAAAGACACACACACACTCACACAAACACACACATTCACACAGATACACACTCACTCAGATACACACAGACAAACACACTCAGGCACACACACACACGCAGACACAAACACTCACACAGGCACACACTCACACACGCACACTCACACAGACAGACACAGGCACACACACACTCACACACACACACTCACACACACACACACAGAGACACACACACACACTCGCACAGACACACATTCACACGGACACACAGGCACACACACATTCACACAGACACACATACTCACACACACACACTCACACAGTCACACTCACAGACACACACACACAAAGACACTCACACACACCCACTCAAACACCCAGACACACACACAAACACACACACACACACACACACACTCTGACACAGGCACACACACTCACACAGACACACACACTCACACAGACACACACACAGACAGACACACACACACACTCACACAGACACACACACACTCTCACACAAACACACACATTCACACAGATACACACTCACACACACACTCACACAGACACACACACACTCTCACACAAACACACACATTCACACAGATACACACTCACACACACACATACTCACGCACTCACACACACTCGCACAGACAAATACACACTCATACACACTCACACACATACTCAAACACACACACACATACTCACAAACACTCACACACTCACACACACACACTCACACACACATAGACACACACGCATTCACACACACTCACCCACACACATACTCACACAGACACACACACACACTCACACAGACACACACACACACACTCACACAGACACACACACAGACACACACAAAAAGACACACACACATACACAAATACTCACACAGACACACACTCACACAGACAGACACAGACACATACACACTCAAACACACATACTCACAGAGACACACACACAGACACACACAGACACACACACTCACACACACACACACAGACACACTCACACACACACTCACACAGACACACATTCACACGGACACACACACTCACACAGACACACACATTCACACAGACACACACACTCACACACACAGATACACGCGCACACTCACACAGATACACACACACACTCACACACACCCACTCAAACACATAGACACACAGACACGCACACACACTCTCACACCGACACACACACTCACACAGAGACACACAAAGACACACACACACTCACACAAACACACACATTCACACAGATACACACTCACTCAGATACACACAGACAAACACACTCAGGCACACACACACACGCAGACACAAACACTCACACAGGCACACACTCACACACGCACACTCACACAGACAGACACAGGCACACACACACTCACACACACACACTCACACACACACACACACAGAGACACACACACACACTCGCACAGACACACATTCACACGGACACACAGGCACACACACATTCACACAGACACACATACTCACACACACACACTCACACAGTCACACTCACAGACACACACACACAAAGACACTCACACACACCCACTCAAACACCCAGACACACACACAAACACACACACACACACACACTCTGACACAGGCACACACACTCACACAGACACACACACTCACACAGACACACACACACCCACACAGACACACACATTCAGACAGACACACACTCACACTCACACAGACACACACACTCTCTCACACAAACACACACATTCACACAGTTACACACTCACACACACACATACTCACGCACTCACACACACTCGCACAGACAAATACACACTCATACACACTCACACACATACTCAAACACACACACACATAATCACAAACACTCACACACTCACACACACATAGACACACACACATTCACACACACTCACCCACACACATACTCACACACACACACACTCATGGACACACGCAGACACTCACACACAAACACACACTCACACACACTCACACAGACATACACAGAGATACACATGCACACAGACACACACACACACACACACTCTCACACAGACACACACACTCACACAGACACTCCCACTCACACAGACACACAAACGTACAGACAAACACACACAATCACACTCATACACATACTCACACGCACACACTCACTCACACACTCAGACCTGCACACATTCACACACACACTCTCAGACACGCACACACACATACTCACACAGACACACACACAGACACACACTCACACACGCAAACACATACTCACACACACACACACATACTCACACAGACACACACACATACTTACACACACTCACACACACATAGACACACCCACCCACACACTCACACACTCACACACACACACTCACACAGACACACACACACTCACACACACACATACTGAAACACACACACATACTCACAATCACACACACTCACACACACACGCTCACAAACTCACCCACTCACTCACACACACAGACACACACACACACACACAGACACAGATATACACTCACTCATACACACAGACAAACACACTCAGGCACACACAAAAAGACACACACACAGACACAAACTCTCACACAGACACACACTCACACGCGCGCACTCACACAGACAGACACAGGCACACACACACTCACACACACACACTCACACACACACACACAGAGACACACACACACACTCGCACAGACACACATTCACACGGACACACAGGCACACACACATTCACACAGACACACATACTCACACACACACACTCACACAGTCACACTCACAGACACACACACACAAAGACACTCACACACACCCACTCAAACACCCAGACACACACACAAACACACACACACACACACACTCTGACACAGGCACACACACTCACACAGACACACACACTCACACAGACACACACACACCCACACAGACACACACATTCAGACAGACACACACTCACACTCACACAGACACACACACTCTCTCACACAAACACACACATTCACACAGTTACACACTCACACACACACATACTCACGCACTCACACACACTCGCACAGACAAATACACACTCATACACACTCACACACATACTCAAACACACACACACATAATCACAAACACTCACACACTCACACACACACACACACATAGACACACACACATTCACACACACTCACCCACACACATACTCACACACACACACACTCATGGACACACGCAGACACTCACACACAAACACACACTCACACACACTCACACAGACATACACAGAGATACACATGCACACAGACACACACACTCTCACACAGACACACACACTCACACAGACACTCCCACTCACACAGACACACAAACGTACAGACAAACACACACAATCACACTCATACACATACTCACACGCACACTCACTCACACACTCAGACCTGCACACATTCACACACACACTCTCAGACACGCACACACACATACTCACACAGACACACACACAGACACACACTCACACACGCAAACACATACTCACACACACACACACATACTCACACAGACACACACACATACTTACACACACTCACACACACATAGACACACCCACCCACACACTCACACACTCACACACACACACTCACACAGACACACACACACTCACACACACACATACTGAAACACACACACATACTCACAATCACACACACTCACACACACACGCTCACAAACTCACCCACTCACTCACACACACACACACAGACACACACACACACACACAGACACAGATATACACTCACTCATACACACAGACAAACACACTCAGGCACACACAAAAAGACACACACACAGACACAAACTCTCACACAGACACACACTCACACACGCGCACTCACACAGACAGACACAGGCACACACACATTCACAAACACACTCACACAGACACTCACATAGACACAGACTCACACAGACACACACACACACACACTCACACAGACACACATTCACACGGACGCACAGACATGCACACACTCACACAGACACACACACATACACACACACAAACACACTCACACACACC
>NW_028270145.1:118196883-118199383 GCF_037043375.1 Chiloscyllium plagiosum
ACTCACACACTCACACACACAGACACACAGAGACACACACACACAGACACACACACATACTGAAACACATACACACATACTCACAATCACACACACTCTCACACACACACTCACACACACACATACTCACACTCACACACACACTCACACACTCTCACACACACACACACACTCTCACACAGACACACACATTAACACAGATACACACTCACTCATACACACAGACAAACACACTCAGGCACACACAAAAAGACACACACACAGACACAAACACTCACACGGACACACACTTACACACGCGCACTCACATAGACAGACACAGGCACACACACACTCACAAACACACTCACACAGACACTCACATAGATACACACTCACACAGACATGCACACACACACTCACACAGACACACATTCACACGGATGCACAGACACGCACACTCTCACACAGACACACACACACACACAAACACACTCACACACACCCACTCAAACACACAAAAAGACACACAGACACACACACACTCTCACACAGGCACACACACTCACACAGACACACACACTCACACAGACACACACACACTCACACAGACACACAGACAGACAGACACACAAACACTCACACAGACACACACACACTCTCACACAAACACACACATTCACACAGATACACACTCACACTCACACAGACACACACACTCTCTCACACAAACACACACATTCACACAGTTACACACTCACACACACACATACTCACGCACTCACACACACTCGCACAGTCACACTCACAGACACACACACACAAAGACACTCACACACACCCACTCAAACACCCAGACACACACACAAACACACACACACACACACACTCTGACACAGGCACACACACTCACACAGACACACACACTCACACAGACACACACACACCCACACAGACACACACATTCAGACAGACACACACTCACACTCACACAGACACACACACTCTCTCACACAAACACACACATTCACACAGTTACACACTCACACACACACATACTCACGCACTCACACACACTCGCACAGACAAATACACACTCATACACACTCACACACATACTCAAACACACACACACATAATCACAAACACTCACACACTCACACACACACACACACATAGACACACACACATTCACACACACTCACCCACACACATACTCACACACACACACACTCATGGACACACGCAGACACTCACACACAAACACACACTCACACACACTCACACAGACATACACAGAGATACACATGCACACAGACACACACACTCCCACACAGACACACACACTCACACAGACACTCCCACTCACACAGACACACAAACGTACAGACAAACACACACAATCACACTCATACACATACTCACACGCACACACTCACTCACACACTCAGACCTGCACACATTCACACACACACTCTCAGACACGCACACACACATACTCACACAGACACACACACAGACGCACACTCACACACGCAAACACATACTCACACACACACACACATACTCACACAGACACACACACATACTTACACACACTCACACACACATAGACACACCCACCCACACACTCACACACTCACACACACACACTCACACACACTCACACAGACACACACACACTCACACACACACATACTGAAACACACACACATACTCACAATCACACACACTCACACACACACGCTCACAAACTCACCCACTCACTCACACACACACACACACACACTCACACACACACTCACACAGACACACACACACACTCTCACACAGACACAGATATACACTCACTCATACACACAGACAAACACACTCAGCCACACACACAAAAAGACACACACACAGACACAAACTCTCACACAGACACACACTCACACACGCGCACTCACACAGACACACACAGGCACACACACATTCACAAACACACTCACACAGACACTCACATAGACACACACACACACTCACACACACCCACTCAAACACATAGACACACAGACACGCACACACACTCTCACACCGACACACACACTCACACAGAGACACACAAAGACACACACACACTCACACAAACACACACATTCACACAGATACACACTCACTCAGATACACACAGACAAACACACTCAGGCACACACACACACGCAGACACAAACACTCACACAGGCACACACTCACACACGCACACTCACACAGACAGACACAGGCACACACACACTCACACACACACACTCACACACACACACACAGAGACACACACACACACTCGCACAGACACACATTCACACGGACACACAGGCACACACACATTCACACAGACACACATACTCACACACACACACTCACACAGTCACACTCACAGACACACACACACAAAGACACTCACACACACCCACTCAAACACCCAGACACACACACAAACACACACACACACACACACACTCTGACACAGGCACACACACTC
>NW_028270145.1:118204383-118214383 GCF_037043375.1 Chiloscyllium plagiosum
TCACACACACACACTCACACATACATACTCACACACACACGTACACACACAGACTCACACACACATACACACACACATACATACACACACAGACTCTCACACACATACACTCACACACATACTCTCGCACACATACACTCACACACATACTCTCACACACACAAACTCACATGTGCACACACACATGCTCACACAGACTCTCATGCAGACACACACACAGAAACACACATAAAGACACACACACAAACAATCTCACCGACATACACTCACACACACACACACTCACACGGACACACACAGACCACACACTCACACACAGACACACACACACACAGACACACACAGAGACACACACACACTCACACACACATACATACATACTCACACACACACATACACACACACAGACTCATACACATACTCACACTCACACACACATACACACACACACACACATACTCACACACACATTCACACAGACACACACACACATAAACTCACATATACACACACATGCTCACACACACACTCACGCAGAAACACACACAGACACACACAAAAAGACACACACACAAACACACACTCATACACACACTCACGGACACACAGACACACACACATACACACACACTCACACACACACACACTCAGACACTCACACTCACACACACACACACACTCACACGGACACACACAGACACACACACTCATACACTCACACACACACTCACACAGAGACACACACACTTTCACACACTCACACACACATACATACTCACACACGCACATACACACACACAGACTCACACACATACTCAAACACACACACACATACTCACAAACACTCACACACTCACACACACACATACTCACACACACACATTCACACAGACACACACACACATAAACTCACATACACACACACACATGCTCACACACACTCACGCAAAAACACACACAAAAAGACACACACACAAACACACACTCACACACACACTCATGGACACACACACACAAACACACACTCACACACACGCACACAAACATACACAGAGATACACATGCACACAGACACACACACTCTCACACAGACACACACACTCACACAGACACTCACACTCACACAGACACACACACTCACACAGACAAACACACACAATCACACTCACACACATACTCACACGCACACACTCACACACACACACTCACACACTCAGACCTGCACACATTCACACACACACTCTTAGACACGCACACACTCGCACACACACACACTCACACAGACACACACACATACTTACACACACTCACACACACATTGACACACCCACCCACACACTCACACACACACTCACACACACAGACACACACAGACACACACACACTCACACACACACATACTGAAACACATACACACATACTCACAATCACACACACTCTCACACACACTCTCACACACACATATACTCACACTCACACACACACTCACACACTCTCACACACACACACACACACTCTCACACAGACACACACATTAACACAGATACACACTCACTCATACACACAGACAAACACACTCAGGCACACACAAAAAGACACACACACAGACACAAACACTCACACAGACACACACTTACACACGCGCACTCACATAGACAGACACAGGCACACACACACTCACAAACACACTCACACAGACACTCACATAGACACACACTCACACAGACACGCACACACACACTCACACAGACACACATTCACACGGACGCACAGACACGCACACTCTCACACAGACACACACACAGGCACACACACAAACACACTCACACACACCCACTCAAACACACAAAAAGACACACTCTCACACACACACTCTCACACAGGCACACACACTCACACAGACACACACACTCACACAGACACACACACACTCACACAGACACACAGACAGACAGACACACAAACACTCACACAGACACACACACACTCTCACACAAACACACACATTCACACAGATACACACTCACACTCACACAGACACACACACTCTCTCACACAAACACACACATTCACACAGTTACACACTCACACACACACATACTCACGCACTCACACACACTCGCACAGACAAATACACACATACACACTCACACACATACTCAAACACACACACACATAATCACAAACACTCACACACTCACACACACACACACACATAGACACACACACATTCACACACACTCACCCACACACATACTCACACACACACACACTCACACAGACACACACACACACACTCACACAGACACACACGCAGACACACACAAAAAGACACACACAGACACAAATACTCACACAGACACACACTCACACAGACAGACACAGACACATACACACTCACACACACACACTCACAGAGACACACACACAGACACACACACTCACACACTCACACACACACACAGACACACTCACACACACACTCACACAGATACACATTCACACGGACACACACTCACACAGACACACACACATTCACACAGACACACACACTCACACACACAGATACACACGCACACTCACACAGATACACACACACTCACACACACCCACTCAAACACATAGACACACAGACACGCACACACACTCTCACACCGACACACACACACACACACAGACACACATACACTCACACAAACACACACATTCACACAGATACACACTCACTCAGATACACACAGACAAACACACTTAGGCACACACACACACAGACACAAACACTCACACAGGCACACACTCACACACTCACACTCACACAGACAGACACAGGCACACACACACTCACACACACACTCACACACACACTCACACACACAGAGACACACTCACACACACTCGCACAGACACACATTCACATGGACACACACACACACATTCACACAGACACACATACTCACACACACACACTCACACAGTCACACTCACAGACACACACACACAAATACACTCACACACACCCGCTCAAACACCAGGACACACACACACACACACACACTCTGACACAGGCACACACACTCACACAGACACACACACTCACACAGACACACACACACCCACACAGACACACACACAGACACACACACACTCACACTCAAATAGACACATACTCACACACACACACACACATACTCACACTCACAAACACACACTCTCACACGCATGCACTCGCACACACACTTACTCACACATTCTCACACAAACACATATTCACACAGACACACATACACATACATGCTCACACACACTCACACACGCACACACTCCCACACACCCTCACACACTCAGACATGCACACATTCACACACACACACTCTCAGACATGCACACACTCGCACACACAAACATACTCACATAGACACACACACAGACACACACACAGACACACACACTCACACACACAAACACATACTCACACACACATACTCACAAACACTCACACACGCACATACTCACACACACACACACATAGACACACTCACTCACACACTCACGCACGCACATACTCACACACACTCACACAAACAAAGACACTCACACACACACTCACACATGCTCACACGCACTCATACACACTCTCACACACACACTCACACAGACACATACACACTCATACACACTCACACACATACTCAAACACACACACACATACTCACAAACACTCACACACTCACACACACACACTCACACACACATAGACACACACACATTCTCACACACTCACCCACACACTCACACACACACATACTCAGACACACACACTCACACACTCACACAGACACACACATTCACACAGATACACACTCACTCAGATACACACAGACAAACACACTCAGGCACACACACACACACACTCACACAGACACACACACAGACACACAAAAAGACACACACACAGACACAAACACTCACACAGACACACATTCACACAGACAGACACAGACACACACACACACACTCACACAGACACACACACTCACACAGACAGACACAGACACACACACTCACACACACACACTCACACAGACACTCACACAGACACACACACTCACACAGACACACACACAGACACACGCACACACTCACACACACACAGAGACACACTCACACACACACTCACAGAGACACACATTCACACGGACTCACAGACACACACACTCACACAGACACACACACATTCACACAGACACACACACTCACACACACAGATACACATGCACACTCACACAGATACACACACATACTCACACACACCCACTCAAACACATAGACACCCATACAGACGCACAGACACTCACACACACTCTCACACCGACACACACACTTACACAGACACACACACACAGACAGACACACACACACACGCACACACTCACACACACACATACTCTCACAAACACACACTCACACACACACACACACTCTCACAAAGACACACACATTCACACAGATACACACTCACTCAGATACACACAGACAAACACACTCAGGCACACACACACACACACACTCACACAGACACACACAGACACACACAAAAAGACACACACACAGATGCAAATACTCACACAGACACACACTCACACACGCACACTCACACAGACAGACACAGACACACACACACTCACACACACACACTCACACAGACACTCACACAGACACACACACTCACACAGATACACACACAGACACACACACACACTCACACACACACACACAGACACACTCACACACACACTCACACAGACACACATTCACACGGACACACAGACACACACTCACACATACACACACATATTCACACAGACACACACACACACACAGATAGACACGCACACTCACATAGATACACACAGTCACACACACACACTCACACACACCCACTCAAACACACAGACACCCAGACACACACACAGACACGCACACACACTCTCACACAGACACACACACAGACAGACACACACTCACACAGACACACTCACACACACACACTCACACACACACACATACTCACACTCACACACTCACAAACACACACTCTCAGACACGCACACACTCGCACACACACATACTCACACATACACAAACACATATTTACACAGACACACACATGCTCACACACACTCACAAACACATAGACACACCCACCCACACTCTCACACACACACTCACACAGACACACACAGACACACACAGACACACACACACTCACACACACACATACTGAAACACACACACACATACTCACAATCATACACACACACACACTCACACACACACATACTCACACTCACACACACACTCACACAGACACACACACACACACTCTCACTCAGACACACACATTAACACAGATACACACTCACTCATACACACAGACAAACACACTCAGGCACACACAAAAAGACACACACAGACACAAAAACTCACACAGACACACACTCACACAGACACACATTCACACGGACACACACACTCACACAGACACACACACATTCACACAGACACACACACTCACACACACAGATACACACGCACACTCACACAGATACACACACACACTCACACCAACCCACTCAAACACATAGACACCCATACACACACACTTACACAGACACACACACACTCACACACACACACACTCACACACACACACACAGACACACTCACACACACACTCACACAGACACACATTCACACGGACACACAGACACACACTCACACATACACACACATATTCACACAGACACACACACACACACAGATAGACACGCACACTCACACAGATACACACAGTCACACACACACACTCACACAGACACACTCACACAGACACACACACAGACACACACACAAACACACTCACACACACACACACACTCACACACACCCACTCAAACACACAGACACCCAGACACGCACACACACTCTCACACAGACACACACACACACACACACTCACACACACACACTCACACATACAGAGACACACTCACACACACTCGCACAGACACACATTCACATGGACACACAGACACACACACATTCACACAGACACACATACTCACACACACACACTCACACAGTCACACTCACAGACACACACACAAAGACACTCACACACACCCACTCAAACACCCAGACACACACACAGACACACACACACTCTGACACAGGCACACACACTCACACAGAAACACACACTCACAGAGACACACACACCCACACAGACACACACACAGACACACACTCACACTCAAACAGACACATACTCACACACACACACACTCACACTCACAAACACACACACTCACAAACACACACTCTCACACGCATGCACTCGCACACACACTTACTCACACATTCTCACACAAACACATATTCACACAGACACACATACACACACATGCTCACACACACTCACACCCACACACGCACACACTCCCACACACACTCACACACTCAGACATGCACACATTCACACACACACACTCTCAGACATGCACACACTCGCACACACAAACATACTCACACAGACACACACACTCACACACACAAACACATACTCACACACACTCACACACACATACTCACAAACACTCACACACGCACATACTCACACACACACACATAGACACACTCACTCACACACTCACGCACGCACATACTCACACAAAGACACACTCACACATACACTCACACATGCTCACACGCACTCACACACACTTACACACACTCACACAGACACATACACACTCATACACACTCACACACATACTCAAACACACACACATACTCACAAACACTCACACACTCACACACACACACTCACACACACATAGACACACGCACATTCTCACACACTCACCCACATACTCACACACACACACTCACACACTCACACAGACTCACACAGACACACACATTCACACAGATACACACTCACGCAGATACACACAGACAAACACACTCAGGCACACACACACACACTCACACAGACACACACACAGACACACACAAAAAGACACACACACAGACACAAACACTCACACAGACACACACACTCACACAGACAGACACAGACACACACACTCACACACACACACTCACACAGACACTCACACAGACACACACACTCACACAGACACACACACAGACACACACACACACTCACACACACACACTCACACACACACTCACAGAGACACACATTCACACGGACACACAGACACACACACTCACACAGACACACACACATTCACACAGACACACAGATACACATGCACACTCACACAGATACACACACATACTCACACACACCCACTCAAACACATAGACACCCATACACACACACAGACACTCACACACACTCTCACACCGACACACACACTTACACAGACACACACACACAGACACACACACACACGCACACACTCACACACACATACTCTCATACACACACACTCACACACACACACTCTCACAAAGACACACACATTCACACAGATACACACTCACTCAGATACACACAGACAAACACACTCAGGCACACACACACACACTCACACAGACACACACAGACACACACACAAAGACACACACTCAGACGCAAATACTCACACAGACACACACTCACACATGCACACACACTCACACAGACACTCACACAGACACACTCACACAGACACTCACACAGACACACACACTCACACAGATACACACACAGACACACACACACACACACACAGACACACTCACACACACTCACACAGACACACATTCACACGGACACACAGACACACACTCACACATACACACACGTATTCACACAGACACACACACACACAGATAGACACGCACACTCACACAGATACACACAGTCACACACACACACTCACACAGACACACTCACACAGACACACACACAGACACACACACAAACACACTCACACACACACACACACACACTCACACACACCCATTCAAACACACAGACACCCAGACACACACACAGACACGCACACACACTCTCACACAGACACACACACAGACAGACACACACTCACACAGACACACTCACACACACACACTCACACACACACACATACTCACACTCACACATTCACAAACACACACTCTCAGACACGCACACACTCGCACACACACATACTCACACATACACAAACACATATTTACACAGACACACATACACACACATGCTCACACACACTCACAAACACATAGACACACCCACCCACACACTCACACACACACTCTCACACACACTCTCACACACACACTCACACAGACACACACAGACACACACAGACACACACACACTCACACACACACATACTGAAACACACACACACATACTCACAATCACACACACACACACACACTCACACACACACATACACACACTCACACACACACTCACACAGACACACACACACACACACTCACACAGACACACACATTAACACAGATACACACTCACTCATACACACAGACAAACACACTCAGGCACACACAAAAAGACACACACAGACACAAACACTCACACAGACACACACTCACACACGCGCACTCACACAGACAGACACAGGCACACACACACTCACAAACACACTCACACAGACACTCACATAGACACACACTCACACAGACACAAACACACACACTCACACAAACACACATTCACACGGATGCACAGACACGCACACACTCACACAGACACACACATAGACACACACGCACACACACACAGATACATACACTCACACACACACACTCACACAGACACACACACAAACACACTCACACACACCCACTCAAACACACAAAAAGACACACAGACACACACACACTCTCACACAGGCACACACACTCACACAGGCACACACACTCACACAGACACACACACACTCACACAGACACACACACAGACAGACACACACACACACTCACACAGACACACACACACTCTCACACAAACACACACATTCACACAGATACACACTCACACACACACTCACACAGACACACACACACTCTCACACAAACACACACATTCACACAGATACACACGGATACACACACATACTCACGCACTCACACACACTCGCACAGACAAATACACACTCATACACACTCACACACATACTCAAACACACACACATACTCACAAACACTCACACACTCACACACACATAGACACACACACATTCACACACACTCACCCACACACATACTCACGCACACACTCACACAGACACAAACACACACACTCACACAGACACACACACAGACACACACAAAAAGACACACACAGACACAAATATTCACACAGACACACACTCACACAGACAGACACAGACACATACACTCACACACACACACTCACAGAGACACACACACAGACACACACACTCACACACTCACACACACACACACTCACACAGACACACATTCACATGGACACACACACTCACACAGACACACACACATTCACACAGACACACACACTCACACACACAGATACACACACACACTCACACACACCCACTCAAACACATAGACACACAGACACGCACACACACTCTCACACCGACACGCACACTGACACAGACACACACACACACTCACACAAACACACACATTCACACAGATACACACTCACTCAGATACACACAGACAAACACACTCAGGCACACACACACAGACACAAACACTCACACAGGCACACACTCACACACGCACACTCACACAGACACAGGCACACACACACTCACACACACACACACTCGCACACACACTCACACTCACAGAGACACACTCACACGCACTCGCACAGACACACATTCACACGGACACATGGACACACACACACATTCACACAGACACACATACTCACACACACACACTCACACAGTCACACTCA
>NW_028270145.1:119344383-119356883 GCF_037043375.1 Chiloscyllium plagiosum
CACACACACAAACGCACACTCACACACACACACACACACTCTCACACAGAGACTGACACACACACACACACACTCACACAGGCACACACACACACTCTCACACACACACAGACACACACACTCTCACAGGCACACTCACAGACACACACACACACACACTCACACACAGACACACACACAGACATACACACACTATCACTCACACAGACACACACCCAGACACTCACTTACACACACAGACACACACTCACATAGATACAGACACACACTCACACTCTCACACAGACAGACACACAGACAGACACGCACACACACACACTCAGACTCTCTCACATACTTACACAGACAGACACACACTCACACAGACAGACACACACTCACACACAGACACACACTCACAGACACACACGCACATACAGACACACACTCACACACACTCACACAGACACACACTCACGCACACAGACACATACACAACTCACACTGACAGACACACAGACACACACACACAGACACACTCTCACTCTCTCACACACACAAACACACACACTCTCACATACTAACACTCACACAGACAGACACACTCAGACACACACACTCACACACAGACACGCATTCACACAGAAACACACTCACGCACACACAGACACACACACAACTCACACAGACAGACACACAGGCACACACTCACACACACTCTCACACACTGACACTCACACAGACAGACACACACTCACACTCACACACACTCACACAGACACACACTCAGACACATACACAGACACACACACACTCACACAGACACATACACAGACTCACACACGCACACACTCACACAGACACACACACACACACCCCAAGCTCCCTCTGACCCTCAGTGTGTCCCAGGGTCCTATTGTTCATCCTGTACTCCCTTTCCTTGCTTGTCCTGCCCAGGGATATCACCTCACACTTATCTGGATTGATTTCCATTTGTTACTGACCAGTCCAGCTATATCCACCAATAATGTAAAGTTCCTCCCGATTTACCATCCCAGTAACGTTTGCATCATCTGTGAAACTAATGATAAACTCTCGTACATTCAATTTCATTTGTCTATCGGACCAACAGATCCACGTCAGATGCCATACCATTTGCCCTTCACTCCTCCCTAGAACATCTTGACTCCAAGAACAGCGATGTAGGAATCCTCCTCATTGACTACAGTTCAGCCTTCAACACTATTATCCCCTCGAGACTGATTACTAAACTTAGAGATCCCGGACTAAGCCCCACTCTCTGCAACTGGGTCCTCAGTTTCCTGACCCACAGGCCACAATCAGTGAAGATTGGGGACAATATTTCATCCTCACTAACACCCAACACTGGAGCCCCCCCAGGGGTGCATACTCAGCCCTCTACTGTACTCACTGTATACCCATGGCTGCGTCACCAAATACCAGATTAATGCCATTTACAAGTTCGCTGATGACACCACCATAGTCGGTCGAATCTCAGATAGTGATGAAACAGACTACAGACGGGAGGTGGAAGACCTGGAAAAATGGTGCACTGCGAACAGCTGAGCTCTCAATGCCGGCAAAACCAAGGAACTCATTATTGACTTTCGGTGGGATGTTACTCCTGCCCCCCCCGCCCCCCCTACACATTAACAGCACAGAGGGGAAACGAGTGGAGAGGGTCTAGCTCCTGGGAGTGGTCATCCACAACAAGCTTTCTTGGACTCTCCATGTGGACGCACTGGTTACAAAGGCCCAACAATGTCTCTTCTTCCTCAGGCAGCTGAGGAAATTTGGCATGACGGCGAATACCCTTGCCAACTTTTATAGGTGCCCCATCGAGAGCATTCTGTCTGGATGTGTCACTCCCTGGTATGGCAACTGTACCATTCAAGATCAGAGACGGTTACAGAGAGTGGGGAACTTGGGCCGGACAATCACAAAGGCCAACCTCCCATCTATAGAATCCATCTACCAGGCCCACTGTCAAGGAGAGGCCACCAGCATTCTCAAAGATCCATCCCACCCTGGCAATGTTTTTCTACAACCTCTACCATCGGGGAGAAGGTACAGAAGCCTGAACACATGCACCAGCCGGTTTCACAACAGTTTCTACCCCACTGTTGTTAGAATACTGAATGGCCTCACAAACTCTTAACATTCACCTGTACCTGTGTTTTTGTTTTTGCTGCTGTTTCCCTATTATTTACTATCTATGCGACTTAACTCTGTGATCTGTCTGGATTGCTCACGAAACAAAGCTTTTCACTGCGCCTCGGTACACGGGACAATAAATTCAATTCAAATCATTTATATCAACCACAAACAGTAAAAGTCCCAAGACTCACCACTGTGGGAGCGCTGCACTGTCAGAGGGTCAGTGCTGAGGGAGTGCCGCACTGTAAGAGGGTCAGTGCTGAGGGAGAGCCGCACTGTCAGAGGGTCAGTGCTGAGGGAGTGCCGCACTGTCAGAGGGTCAGTGCTGAGGGAGTGCTGCACTGTCAGAGGGTCAGTGCTGAGGGAGTGCCGCACTGTCAGAGGGTCAGTGCTGAGGGAGAGCCGCACTGTCAGAGGGTCAGTACTGAGGGAGTGCCGCACTGTCAGAGGGTAAGTGCTGAGGGAGTGCTGCACTGTCAGAGGGTCAGTGCTGAGGGAGTGCCGCACTGTCAGAGGGTCAGTGCTGAGGGAGTGCTGCACTGTCAGAGGGTCAGTGCTGAGGGAGTGCCGCACTGTCAGAGGGTCAGTGCTGAGGGAGAGCCGCACTGTCAGAGGGTCAGTACTGAGGGAGTGCCGCACTGTCAGAGGGTCAGTGCTGAGGGAGTGCCGCACTGTCAGAGGGTCAGTGCTGAGGGAGTGCCGCACTGTCAGAGTGTCAGTACTGAGGGAGTGCTGCACTGTCAGAGGGTCAGTGCTGAGGGAGTGCCGCACTGTCAGAGGGTCAGTGCTGAGGGAGTGCTGCACTGTCAGAGGGTCAGTGCTGAGGGAGTGCCGCACTGTCAGAGGGTCAGTACTGAGGGAGAGCCGCACTGTCAGAGGGTCAGTACTGAGGGAGTGCCGCACTGTCAGAGGGTCAGTGCTGAGGGAGAGCCGCACTGTCAGAGGGTCAGTACTGAGGGAGTGCCGCACTGTCAGAGGGTCAGTGCTGAGGGAGTGCCGCAATGTCAGAGGGTCAGTGCTGAGGGAGTGCCGCAATGTCAGAGGGTCAGTGCTGAGGGAGTGCCACACTGTCAGAGGGTCAGTACTGAGGGAGTGCCGCACTGTCAGAGGGTCAGTGCTGAGGGAGTGCCGCACTGTCAGAGGGTCAGTGCTGAGGGAGTGCCACACTGTCAGAGGGTCAGTGCTGAGGGAGTGCCACACTGTTGGAGTGTCAGTACTGAGGGAGTGCCGCACTGTCAGAGGGTCAGTGCTGAGGGAGTGCCGCACTGTCAGAGGGTCAGTGCTGAGGGAGAGCCGCACTGTCAGAGGGTCAGTACTGAGGGAGAGCCGCACTGTCAGAGGGTCAGTACTGAGGGAGAGCCGCACTGTCAGAGGGTCAGTACTGAGGGAGAGCCGCACTGTCAGAGGGTCAGTACCGAGGGAGTGCCGCACTGTCAGAGGGTCAGTGCTGAGGGAGTACCACACTGTCAGAGGGTCAGTGCTGAGGGAGTGCCACACTGTCAGAGGGTCAGTACTGAGGGAGTGCCACACTGTCAGAGGGTCAGTACTGAGGGAGTGCCACACTGTCGGAGTGTCAGTACTGAGGGAGTGCCGCACTGTCAGAGGGTCAGTGTTGAGGGAGTGCCGCACTGTCAGAGGGTCAGTGCTGAGGGAGTGCCACACTGTCAGAGGGTCAGTACTGAGGGAGTGCCACACTGTCGGAGTGTCAGTACTGAGGGAGTGCCGCACTGTCAGAGGGTCAGTGCTGAGGGAGTGCCCCACTGTCAGAGGGTCAGTGCTGAGGGAGTGCCACACTGTCAGAGGGTCAGTGCTGAGGGAGTGCCGCACTGTCAGAGGGTCAGTGCTGAGGGAGTGCCGTACTGTCAGAGGGTCAGTGCTGAGGGAGTGCCGCACTGTCAGAGGGTCAGTGCTGAGGGAGTGCCGCACTGTCAGAGGGTCAGTGCTGAGGGAGTGCCGTACTGTCAGAGGGTCAGTGCTGAGGGAGTGCCGCACTGTCAGAGGGTCAGTACTGAGGGAGTGCCGCACTGTCAGAGGGTCAGTGCTGAGGGAGTGCCGCACTGTCAGAGGGTCAGTGCTGAGGGAGTGCCGCACTGTCAGAGGGTCAGTGCTGAGGGAGTGCCGCACTGTCAGAGGGTCAGTGCTGAGGGAGTGCCGTACTGTCAGAGGGTCAGTGCTGAGGGAGTGCCGCACTGTCAGAGGGTCAGTACTGAGGGAGTGCTGTACTCTCAGATGGTCAGTGCTGAGGGAGTGCCGCACTGTCAGAGGGTCAGTGCTGAGGGAGTGCCGCACTGTCAGAGGGTCAGTACTGAGGGAGTGCTGTACTGTCAGAGGGTCAGTGCTGAGGGAGTGCCGCACTGTCAGAGGGTCAGTGCTGAGGGAGTGCCGCACTGTCAGAGGGTCAGTGCTGAGGGAGTACCACACTGTCAGAGGGTCAGTGCTGAGGGAGTGCCACACTGTCAGAGGGTCAGTACTGAGGGAGTGCCACACTGTCAGAGGGTCAGTACTGAGGGAGTGCCACACTGTCGGAGTGTCAGTACTGAGGGAGTGCTGCACTGTCAGAGGGTCAGTGTTGAGGGAGTGCCACACTGTCAGAGGGTCAGTACTGAGGGAGTGCCACACTGTCGGAGTGTCAGTACTGAGGGAGTGCCGCACTGTCAGAGGGTCAGTGCTGAGGGAGTGCCCCAATGTCAGAGGGTCAGTACTGAGGGAGTGCCGCACTCTCAGAGGGTCAGTGCTGAGGGAGTGCCGCACTGTCAGAGGGTCAGTGCTGAGGGAGTGCCGCACTGTCGGAGGGTCAGTGCTGAGGGAGTGCCGCACTGTCAGAGGGTCAGTGCTGAGGGAGTGCCGCACTGTCAGAGGGTCAGTATTGAGGGAGTGCTGTACTGTCAGATGGTCAGTGCTGAGGGAGTGCCGCACTGTCAGAGGGTCAGTGCTGAGGGAGTGCCGCACTGTCAGAGGGTCAGTACTGAGGGAGTGCTGTACTGTCAGAGGGTCAGTGCTGAGGGAGTGCCGCACTGTCAGAGGGTCAGTGCTGAGGGAGTGCCGCACTGTCAGAGGGTCAGTGCTGAGGGAGTGCTGTACTGTCAGAGGGTCAGTGCTGAGGGAGTGCCGCACTGTCAGAGGGTCAGTACTGAGGGAGTGCCGCACTGTCAGGGGGTCAGTGGAGGCAGATTGAGGTGTGAAGTAAACCCAGATGTTTTTGTTTCAGGTTGCAGGATCTCTGTTGATTCAATATTTCAAGACTGGCTTATGATTACGGGTCAGCAGCTGGTCATGGGCAGGAGGTTCCCACAGATCAAACTAAACGCAGCCACATTCCCCCCCACTGCCACCTCCCCCCCTTTTACAGGGTAAAAACAAGGACTGCAGATGCTGGAAACCAGATTCTGGATTAGAGGGGCTGGAAAAGCACAGCAGTTCAGGCAGCATCCGAGGAGCAGGAAAATTCCTCTATTCCTGATGAAGGGCATTTGCCCGAAACGTCGGTTTTCCTGCTCCTCGGATGCTGCCTGAATTGCTGTGCTTTTCCAGCCCCTCTAATCCACCCTCCCATTTACAGTCTGGGAGTGATGTGGGCTCTCGTACAAACACTCAGTGATTAAACAGGTGAGTGTATTTGTCAATCACTTTCTCTCCCACCCGCCTTGTTCACCCAGTGAAATACAACTTGTGTCCCTCCAGTTCGCAAACTGCTTTCCCTCATCCAGCCTCAGCAGGCCACACTGGGATGGGAACCACCCACTGAATCTCACCTTTAACCCTCGCCCCTTGGAGCACAGCAACCAGTCTCTCCACATTTGCTGGATGTTATCATCCCAACTCCCAGCACTCGGTCCACAGCGTTGTTTGCTGTGGTGCTTCAAGTGTCCATCAAAATATTTCCGAATAAGCACCAGATTCCCACAACCTGGGTTAAAAATATTCATGGAGAAAGTGAGGGCTGCAGATGCTGGAGATCAGAGCTGAAAATGTGTTGCTGGAAAAGCGCAGCAGGTCAGGCAGCATCTAGGGAACAGGAGAATCGAAGTTTCGGGCATTAGCCCTTCATTCCTGAAGAAGGGCTTATGCCCGAAACGTCGATTCTCCTGCTCCTTGGATGCTGCCTGACCTGCTGCGCTTTTTCAGCAACACATTTTCAGCGGTTAGAAATATTCATGAAATCTAAAAAGATTATGAGGGGCACAGACAGGGTAAATAGACAGGGTATTTTCCTTGGTGTGGGGGAGTCCAGAACTTGAGGGCATAGGTTTAGGGTGAGAGGGGAAAGATATAAAAGAGACCTAAGGGGCAACATTTTCACACAGAGGGTGGTACGTGTATGGAATGAGCTGCCAGAGGATGTGGTGGAGGCTGGTATAATTGCAACATTTAAGAGGCATTTGGATGGGTATATGAATAGGAAGGGTTTGGAGGGACATGGGGCGGGTGCTGGCAGGTGGGACTAGATTGGGTTGGGATATCTGGTCGGGATGGATGATTCAGGCTGTACATCTCTATGACTCTCTAACCCGCCTGATCTTTATTTTAAATTATGGCCCTGGTTCCTGGTCCCTTGTACTCAGGGGAAAGGTTTCACCCTACCTGCCCTACCTCTGCCCCTTTGTAAATATCAGACCTCAGCTTTCTCTGCTTGAAAGAAAACATTCCGAGTTTATCCAGCCTCTCTCCATCGTTCCATCCCAAACACCGTGCTGGTGAATGTCCCTCTGCACCCCCTCCAGCACAATCACATCCTTCCTATTGTGTGGGGACTAGAACTACACACAGTACTCCGGCTGTGTATTGTTGTGTACAGCTCAATCACAAAAAAGAAACATCAAACGGTACAGCACAGGGACAGGTCCTTCGGCCCACCATGTCTGTGCTGACCATGATGCCATTTTAACCCCTTCCCATCTGCCTGTACATGGTGCATATCCCTCTATCCCCTGTGTCTGTGTCTCTGTCTAAATGCCTCTTAAACGTTGTTATTGTATCTCCTTCTCCCCCCTCCCCTGGCAGCGTGTTCCAGGCTCCTCCCATCCTCTGGGTAAAACACTTGCCTCACACATCTCCTTTAACCTGTCCCCCTCTCCCCTTAAACCTATGCCCCCTAGTATTTGGCATTCCCACCCTGTCTATCCACCCGGTCCATGCCTCTCATAATGTTATACACTTCCATCAGGTCACCCCTCAGCCTCCAACGCTCTGGTGAAAACAATCCAGGTTTGTCCCCCCTCTCCTTATTGCTGATACCCTCCAATCCAGGCAACATCCTGGTAAACCTCTTCTGTACCCTCTCCAAAGCCTCCACCTCCTTCCTATAGTGTGGTGACTGGAACTACACACAATGCTCCAAATGTGACCTAACTAAAGGTTTATGAAGCTGCAGCATGACTTGCTAACCTTTATACTCAGTGCCCCGACGATGAAGGGAAGCATGCGGTGTGCCTCCTTTACCCCTTACCCACTTGTGCTGCCCCTTTCAGGGAGCTAGGGACTTGCATCCCAAGCTCCCTCTGGATATCAGTGCTCCCAAGGGTCCTGCCGTTTACTGTATACTGTCCTATTGCATTTGACCTCCCACAATGCATCACCTCACACTTGTCCAGATTAAACTCCACCTGCCATTTCTCAACTGATCCTTTGACAACCTTCCTCACTATCCACAACTCCACCCATTCTTGTGTCTACAAATCAGATCACCTACAAATTCATCCAAACCATTCATATATATGACAGATAACAAACACTGAATAACCTCAAACAGACACAGAGAATGCTGGAGAAACTCAACAGGTCATGCAGCATCTGTGGAAGGAGTAACAGAATGAACATTTTGAGTTCAGCACAGCCTTTCCATAACCACCTTGTTCCCGTATCCAGTGCCGTGACTAATACAGGCAAGTATCCCTCATGCCGTCCTCACCACCGTACCTTCCTGTTCTGCTGCCTTCACGGATCTATGGACATACAGTGCAGACAGATGTCCCTCTGACCCTCTGTACTTCGTAGGGTCCTCCTATTCAACCTGCATCCCCTTGCACCTGTACTGAAACTCATGCGTTTATGCTCAACGATGGGCCAGTCTGATCACTTTCTTGAATTGATGGCAGCATCACCGCACGATCCCACCCAGATCACCACACGATCCCACCCAGATCACCACACGATCCCACCCAGATCACCACACACACCGATCCCACCCAGATAACCACACAATCACACCCAGATCACCACACGATCTCACCCAGATCACCACACGATCCCACCCAGATCACCACACCGATCCCAATCAGATCACCACACGATCCCACCCAGATCACCACACACACCGATCCCACCCAGATAACCACACGATCCCACCCAGATCACCACACGATCCCACCCAGATCACCACACGATCCCACTCAGATCACCACACACACACGATCCCACTCAGATCACCACATGATCCCACCCAGATCACCACACGATCCCACCCAGATCACCATACACACCGATCCCACCCAGATAACCACACGATCCCACCCAGATCACCACACACACCGATCCCACCCAGATAACCACACAATCCCATCCAGATCACCACACGATCCCACCCAGATCACCACACGATCCCACTCAGATCACCACAAACACCGATCACACCCAGATAACCACACGATCCCACCCAGATCACCACACGATCCCACCCAGATCAGCACACGATCCCACCCAGATCACCACACACACCGATCCCACTCAGATCACCATACACACTGATCCCAGCCAGATCACCACACGATCCCACTCAGATCACCACACGATCCCACCCAGATCACCACACGATCCCACTCAGATCACCACACGATCCCAGTCAGATCACCACATGATCCCAATCAGATCACCACATGATCCCAGCCAGATCACCACACGATCCCAGTCAGATCACCACACGATCCCAGCCAGATCACCACACGATCCCACCCAGATCACCACACAATCCCACTCAGATCACCACACAATCCCAGTCAGATCACCACATGATCCCACTCAGATCACCACAGGATCCCACTCAGATCACGACACGATCCCACTCAGATCACCACACGATCCCAGTCAGATCACCACACGATCCCACTCAGATCACCACATGATACCACTCAGATCAGCACACGATCCCAGTCAGATCACCACACGATCCCACTCAGATCACCACACGATCCCAGTCAGATCACCACACGATCCCACCCAGATCACCACACGATCCCACTCAGATCACGACACGATCCCTCTCAGATCACCACACGATCCCACCCAGATCACCACACGATCCCACCCAGATCACCACACGATCCCACTCAGATCACCACACGATCCCACCCAGATCACCACACAATCCCACTCAGATCACCACACTCACCGATCCCACTCAGATCACCACACAATCCCACTCAGATCACCACACAATCCCACCCAGATCACCACACGATCCCACTCAGATCACCACACGATCCCACTCAGATCACCACACACACAAATCCCACTCAGATCACCACACAATCCCACTCAGATCACCACACAATCCCACCCAGATCACCACACGATCCCACTCAGATCACCATACACACACGATCCCACCCAGATAACCACACAATCCCATCCAGATCACCACACGATCCCACCCAGATCAGCACACGATCCCACCCAGATCACCACACACACCGATCCCACTCAGATCACCATACACACTGATCCCAGCCAGATCACCACACGATCCCACTCAGATCACCACACGATCCCACCCAGATCACCACACGATCCCACTCAGATCACCACACGATCCCAGTCAGATCACCACATGATCCCACTCAGATCACCACACGATCCCACTCAGATCACCACACGATCCCAGTCAGATCACCACATGATCCCACTCAGATCACCACACGATCCCAGCCAGATCACCACACGATCCCACCCAGATCACCACACGATCCCACTCAGATCACCACATGATCCCAGTCAGATCACCACATGATCCCACTCAGATCACCACATGATCCCACTCAGATCACGACACGATCCCACTCAGATCACGACACGATCCCACTCAGATCACCACACGATCCCAGTCAGATCACCACACGATCCCAGTCAGATCACCACACGATCCCACTCAGATCACGACACGATCCCACTCAGATCACCACACGATCCCACCCAGATCACCACACGATCCCACTCAGATCACGACACGATCCCACTCAGATCACCACACGATCCCACCCAGATCATCACACGATCCCACCCAGATCACCACACGATCCCACTCAGATCACCACACGATCCCACCCAGATCACCACACCGATCCCACTCAGATCACCACACCGATCCCACTCAGATCACCACCCGATCCCAATCAGATCACCACACGATCCCACCCAGATCACCACACGATCCCACCCAGATCACCACACCGATCCCACTCAGATCACCACCCGATCCCAATCAGATCACCACCCGATCCCACCCAGATCACCACACGATCCCACCCAGATCACCACACGATCCCGCCCAGATCACCACACGATCCCACCCAGATTATTATTCACTGCGTAAGTGTGCTACCCTGAAATTGCTGCCACTTTTAGATCTGCAGAGAGCCTAGTATTCCTGAAAGTACCCTGGGGGCTGGGGGGGTGGGGGGGCCAGTGCCCCTCCCTAACTCTGCATGGGGGACCTCAGTGAGACCTGTCCAGTCACAACATGACAAGCTGAGGGGTGGTCTCGCTCCCCACACTGACAGACAACATTCCCACTCACTAGTTGCCCCCCTCTCCAACGACAAGCCCCAGTGAGAATCCTGCTCCGGTGGCAGGTTCCTGTCCTGCCTGAACACTGGGGCAGTGTCACTGAGGGAGGGGGTGGGGGAGCTCAGTCCGAGCACACGACTGACGGCTTGTGTTTATAGAAATAAAACCTATCGCAGAACACACTGTTCCTGAGCTCTGCCTCGAGACTGTGAGACAGGAACAGGAGACCCTTCAGCCCCTCGAGACTGTGAGACAGGAACAGGAGACCCTTCAGCCCCTCGAGACTGTGAGACAGGAACAGGAGACCCTTCAGCCCCTCCAGACTGTGAGACAGGAACAGGAGACCCTTCAGCCCCTCGAGACTGTGACACAGGAACAGGAGACCCTTCAGCCCCTCGAGACTGTGAGACAGGAACAGGAGACCCTTCAGCCCCTCTGGACTGTGACACAGGAACAGGAGACCCTTCAGCCCCTCTAGACTGTGACACAGGAACAGGAGACCCTTCAGCCCCTCTAGACTGTGACACAGGAACAGGAGACCCTTCAGCCCCTCTAGACTGTGAGACAGGAACAGGAGACCCTTCAGCCCCTCTAGACTGTGACACAGGAACAGGAGACCCTTCAGCCCCTCGAGACTGTGAGACAGGAACAGGAGACCCTTCAGCCCCTCTAGACTGTGACACAGGAACAGGAGACCCTTCAGCCCCTCTAGACTGTGAGACAGGAACAGGAGACCCTTCAGCCCCTCTAGACTGACACAGGAACAGGAGACCCTTCAGCCCCTCTAGACTGTGACACAGGAACAGGAGACCCTTCAGCCCCTCTAGACTGTGAGACAGGAACAGGAGACCCTTCAGCCCCTCGAGACTGTGACACAGGAACAGGAGACCCTTCAGCCCCTCTAGACTGTGAGACAGGAACAGGAGACCCTTCAGCCCCTCGAGACTGAGACACAGGAACAGGAGACCCTTCAGCCCCTCGAGACTGTGAGACAGGAACAGGAGACCCTTCAGCCCCTCGAGACTGTGAGACAGGAACAGGAGACCCTTCAGCCCCTCGAGACTGTGAGACAGGAACAGGAGACCCTTCAGCCCCTCGAGACTGTGACACAGGAACAGGAGACCCTTCAGCCCCTCGAGACTGTGAGACAGGAACAGGAGACCCTTCAGCCCCTCGAGACTGTGACACAGGAACAGGAGACCCTTCAGCCCCTCGAGACTGTGAGACAGGAACAGGAGACCCTTCAGCCCCTCGAGACTGTGACACAGGAACAGGAGACCCTTCAGCCCCTCTAGACTGTGACACAGGAACAGGAGACCCCTCAGCCCCTCGAGACTGTGACACAGGAACAGGAGACCCGTCAGCCCCTCTAGACTGTGAGACAGGAACAGGAGACCCTTCAGCCCCTCTAGACTGTGAGACAGGAACAGGAGACCCTTCAGCCCCTCTAGACTGTGACACAGGAACAGGAGACCCTTCAGCCCCTCTAGACTGTGACACAGGAACAGGAGACCCTTCAGCCCCTCTAGACTGTGAGACAGGAACAGGAGACCCTTCAGCCCCTC
>NW_028270145.1:119364383-119371883 GCF_037043375.1 Chiloscyllium plagiosum
GAGAGAATGTGCGAGTGTGTGCGAGTGTGTGTGAGAGTGTGAGTGTGAGTATGTGTGTATGCGTGTGTGAGAGAGTGTGAGAGTGTGTGTGAGTGTGTGTGTGTCTGTGTGAGCGTGTGAGTGCATGAGAGTGTGTAAGTGTGTGTGTGTGTGCGTGTGTGTGAGAGTGTGCGCGTGTGCGTGTGAGAGTGTGTGCGTGTGCGAGAGAGTGTGTGTGTGTGAGAGAGTGTGAGTGCGTGTGTGAGTGTGTGAGACTGTGTGGGTGCGAGTGTGTGTGTGTGAGACTGTGTGTGTGTGAGAGAGTGTGAGAGTGTGTGTGTATGTGTATGTGAGCATCTGTGTGTGTGAGCACGCGTGTGTAAGACAATGTGTGAGTTTCTGTGCGTGTGTGTCTGTGTGAGCGTGTGTGAGACTGTGTGTGTGTGAGTGTGTGTGTGAGACAGAGTGTGTGTGTGAGTGTGAGAGAGTGTGAGTGCATGTGTGCATGTGAGTGTGTGTATGTGATAGAGTGTGCGTGTGAGTGTGTGTGTGAGTGCGTGTGTGTGTGTGAGAGTGTGAGTGTGTGTGTGTGAGAGTGTGAGTTAGAGTGTGTGTGTGTGTGAGTGTGTGTGAGTGTGAGAGTGTGTGCGAGTGTGTGTGAGTGTGTGTGAGTGTGTGTGAGTGCGAGATTGTGAGAGTGTGTGAGTGTGTGTGGATGTGTGTGTGTGTGAAAGTGTGTGAGTGTGAGAGTGTGTGTGTGAGCGTGTGTGAGCGTGAGAGAGGGTGTGTGAGGGTGTGTGCATGTGAGAAAGTGTGAGAGAGTGTGTGAGTGTGAGAGAGTGTGTGTGTGTTTGTGTGTGTGTGTGAGAGTGTGTGTGAGTGTGAGAGTGTGTGCGAGTGTGTGAGAGTGTGTGTGAGTGTGTGTGTGTGAGAGTGTGTGTGTGAGTGTGTGTGTGTGTGTGTGTGTGTGCGCGCGAGTGTGAGAGTGTGTGCGGGTGTGTGTGTGAGAGAGTGTGAGAATGTGTGTGTGTGTGTGTGTGAGTGTGTATGAGTGTGTGTGTGTGGAAGAGTGTGTGAGTGTGATTGTGAGTGTGTGTGAGAGAGAGATTATGAGAGTGTGTGTGGGTGTATGAAAGAGTGTTAGAGAGTGTGTGAGTGTGTGTGAGTGTGAGAGAGTGTGTATGAGGGTGTGTGTGTGAGAGTGTGAGTGTGTATGTGTATGAGTGTGTGAGTGTGTGTGTGTGAGAGAGTGTGAGAGAGAGTGTGAGTGTGTGTGAGGGTGTGTGTGTGTGAATGTGAGAGAGTGTGAGTGTGTGTGAGTGAGTGTGTGTGTGTGTGTGTGTGTGTGCGTGAGAGTGTGAGAGAGTGTGTGAGTGTGAGTGTCTGAGTGTGTGTGAGTGTGTGTGAGAGTGTACGAGAGAGCCTGTGAGTGTGTGTGTGTGTGTGTGTGCGTGTGAGAGAGTTTGAGAGAATGTGAGTGAGTGTGTATGTGAGTGAGTGTGTGAGTGTGAGTGTGTGTGAGTGTGTGAGTGTGTGTGAGAGAGTGTGAGTGTGAGTGTGTGTGTGTATGCGTGTGTGTGAGAGAGTGTTTGTGAGTGCATGTGTGTGTGAGAGAGAGAGTGTGTGTGAGAGTGTGTGAGAGTGTGTGAGAGTGTGCGAGTGTGTGCGAGTGTGTGCGAGTGTGTGCGAGTGTGTGCGAGTGTGTGCGAGTGTGTGTGAGAGAGTGTGTGTGAGAGAGTGTGACAGAGTTTGAGAATGTGTGTGTGAGAGAGAGAGTGTGAGTGTCTGTGTGAGCGTGTGTGTGCATGAGAGTGTGTGTGTGTGAATGTGTGAGAGAGAGTGTGTGTGTGAGAGAGTGTGAGTGCGTGTGTGCGTATGAGTGTGTGTGTGTGAGTGTGTGAGACTGTGTGGGTGTGAGTGTGTGTGTGAGACTGTGTGTGTGAGTCTGTGAGAGTGTGTGTATGTGTATGTGAGCATCTGTGCGTGTGTGCATGCGTGTGTGAGACAATGTGTGAGTGTGTGTGCGTGTGTGTCTGTGTGAGCGTGTGAGACTGTGTGTGTGTGAGTGTGTGTGTGAGACAGAGTGTGTGTGAGAGTGTGAGTGCGTTGTGCGTGTGAGTGTGTGTGTGAGAGCGTGTGTGAGAGAGTGTGAGTGCGTGTGTGCGTGTGAGTGTGTGTGTGTGTGTGAGAGTGTGAGTGCGTGTGTGCGTGTGAGTGTGTGAGACTGTGTGGGTGTGAGTGTGTGTGTGAGACTGTGTGTGTGAGTGTGTGTGAGAGAGTGTGTGAGTGAGTGTGTGGGTGAGTGTGTGGGTGAGTGTGCGTGTGAGAGTGCGTGTGAGAGAGTGTGTGAGTATGTGTGAGTATGTGTGAGTGTGAGTGTGTGAGAGAGAGTGTGAGAGTGAGTGTGTGTGAGAGAGAGAGTGTGAGAGAGTGTGTGAGTGTGACTGTGTGTGCGTGTGTGAGAGTGTGTGAGTGTGAGTGTGTGCGTGTGTGTGTGAGTGTGAGTGTGTGTGTGAGAGAGAGTGTGTGTGAGTGTGTGTGTGAGTGTGTGTGTGTGTGAGCGTGTGTGTGTGAGCACGTGTGAGTGGGTGTGTGTGTGTGTGAGAGAGAGTGAGAGAGTGTGTGTGTGAGTGTGTGTGTGTGAGAGAGAGTGTGTATGTAAGAGAGTGTGAGTGTGTGAGCGTGTGTGTGAGAGAGAGAGTGTGTGTGTGTGTGTGTGTGTGGGTGAGTGTGCGTGTGAGAGAGTGTGAGTGTGTGTGAGTGTGTGAGTGTGAGAGTGAGTGTGTGTGAGAGAGTATGAGAGAGCGTGTGAGTGTGTGAGTGAGAGCGTTTGAGAGAATGTGAGTGTGTATGTGAGAGTGTGTGTGTGAGTGTGAGTATGTGAGTGAGTGTGTGTGTATGCGTGTGTATGAGAGAGTGTGAGAGTGTGTGTGAGTGTGTGTGAGAGAGAGTGTGTGTGAGTGTGTGTATGAGAGAGAATGTGCGAGTGTGTGCGAGTGTGTGTGAGAGTGTGAGTGTGAGTATGTGTGTATGCGTGTGTGAGAGAGTGTGAGAGTGTGTGTGAGTGTGTGTGAGTGTCTGTGTGAGCGTGTGAGTGCATGAGAGTGTGTAAGTGTGTGTGTGTGTGCGCGTGTGTGAGAGTGTGTGAGTGTGTGTGTGAGTGTGAGTATGAGTGAGTGTGTGTGTATGCGTGTGTATGAGAGAGTGTGAGAGTGTGTGTGAGTGTGTGTGAGAGAGAGTGTGTGTGTGTTTGTGTGAGAGAGAATGTGCGAGTGTGTGTGAGAGAGTGTGAGTGTGAGTATGTGTGTATGCGTGTGTGAGTGTGTGTGAGTGTGTGTGAGTGTCTGTGTGAGCGTGTGTGTGCATGAGAGTGTGTAAGTGTGTGTGTGTGTGTGTGAGAGTGTGTGCGTGTGCGTGTGAGAGTGTGTGCGTGTGCGAGAGAGTGTGTGTGTGTGAGAGAGTGTGAGTGCGTGTGTGAGTGTGTGAGACTGTGTGGGTGCGAGTGTGTGTGTGTGTGAGACTGTGTGTGTGTGAGAGAGTGTGAGAGTGTGTGTGTATGTGTATGTGAGCATCTGTGTGTGTGAGCACGCGTGTGTAAGACAATGTGTGTGTTTCTGTGCCGGTGTGTCTGTGTGAGCGTGTGTGAGACTGTGTGTGTGTGAGTGTGTGTGTGAGACAGAGTGTGTGTGTGAGTGTGAGAGAGTGTGAGTGCATGTGTGCATGTGAGTGTGTGTATGTGATAGAGTGTGTGCGTGTGAGTGTGTGTGTGAGTGCGTGTGTGTGAGTTAGAGTGTGTGTGTGTGAGTGTGTGCGAGTGAGTGTGCGTGTGAGAGAGTGTGAGTGTGAGTGCGTTTGTGTGAGTGTGAGAGTGAGTGTGTGTGAGAGAGTGTGTGAGTGAGTGTGTGGGTGAGTGTGCGTGTGAGAGAGTGTGTGTGTGTGAGTGTGTGTGTGTGTGTGTGAGAGAGATTGTGAGTGTGTGTGAGCGTGTGTGAGTGTGAGAGAGTGTGAGTGTGTGAGAGTGTGTGAGAGTGTGTGCGTGTGTGCGTGTGTGTGCGTGTGTGTGTGTGCGTGTGTGTGCGTGTGTGTGCGTGTGTGTGCGTGTGTGTGCGTGTGAGAGAGTGTGTGTGTGCGTGTGTGTGAGATATTGTGTGTGAGAGAGTGTGTGTGAGAGTGAGTGAGTGTGTGTGTGTGAGTGTGTGTGAGTGAGTGTGCGTGTGAGAGAGTGTGAGAGTGAGTGTGTGTGAGTGAGTATGTGGGTGAGTGTGTGGGTGAGTGTGTGCGTGTGCGAGAGAGAGTGTGTGTGTGAGAGTGTGAGTGCGTGTGTGAGTGTGTGAGACGGTGTGGGTGCGAGTGTGTGTGTGTGAGACTGTGTGTGTGAGTGTGTGAGACTGTGTGTGTGAGAGAGTGTGAGAGTGTGTGTGTATGTGTATGTGAGCATCTGTGTGTGTGAGCACGCGTGTGTAAGACAAAGTGTGAGTGTCTGTGCGTGTGTGTCTGTGTGAGTGTGTGTGTGTGAGTGTGTGAGAGAGAGTGTGACTGTGTGTGTGTGTGAGCGTGTGTGAGTGTGTGCGAGTGTGTGCGAGTGTGTGCGAGAGAGTGTGAGAATGTGTGTGAGTGTGTGTCTGTGAGAGTGTGTGTGTGAGTGTGTGTGTGAGAGTGTGTGTGTGAGAGTGTGTGTGTGAGAGTGTGTGTGTGAGTGTGTGTGAGAGAGTGTGTGAGTGTGCGTGTGAGTGTGTGAGTGTGTGCGCGTGTGTGTGAGAGTGTGCGAGCGTGTGTGTGTGAGAGAGAGAGTGTGTGTGAGTGAGTGAGAGTGCGTGTGTATGAGAGAGTGTGTGTGAGTGTGTGTGTGTGAGAGATAGAGAGTGTGTCTGAGTGTGTGTGTGAGAGAGAGTGTGTGTGAGAGAGTGTGTGAGAGAGAGTGTGAGTGTGTGTGTATGCGTGTGTGAGAGAGTGTGAGAGTGTATGTGAGTGTGTGTGTGAGAGAGAGAGTGTGTGGGTGAGTGTCTGTGTGAGCGTGTGTGCGCATGAGAGTGTGTGAGTGTGTGAGTGCGTGTGTGAGAGAGAGTGTGTGTGTGAGAGAGTGTGAGTGCGTGTGTGCGTGTGAGTGTGTGAGACTGTGTGGGTATGAATGTGCGAGACTGTGTGGGTGTGAGTGTGCATGTGAGACTGTGTGGGTGTGAGTGTGCATGTGAGACTGTGTGTGTGAGTGTGTGAGAGTGTGTGTATGTGTATGTGAGCATCTGTGCGTGTGAGCACGCATGTGTGAGACAATGTGTGAGTGTGTGTGCGTGTGTGTCTGTGTGAGCGTGTGTGAGACTGTGTGTGTGTGAGACAGAATGTGAGTGTGAGTGCGTGTGCGCGTATGAGTGTATGTATGTGAGAGAGTGTGTGCGTGTGTGTGTGAGTGCGTGTTTGAGTGTGTCTGTGAGAGAGTGTGAGTGAGAGAGTGTGTGTGTGAGTGTGTGTGAGAGAGAGTGTGTGTGTGTGTGAGTGAGTGTGTGAGAGTGAGTGTGTGTGTGTGTGTGTGAGTGTGCATGTGAGAGAGTGTGTGAGTGTGTGTGCGTGTGTGTGTGTGAGAGTGAGTGTGTGTGAGTGAGTGTGTGGGTGAGTGTGCATGTGAGAGAGTATATGTGTGTGAGTGTGTGTGTGAGAGTGTGTGTGTGTGCGAGTGTGTGTGTGAGTGTGAGAGAGTGTGAGAATGTGTGTGAGTGTGTGTCTGTGAGAGTGGGTGTGTGCAAGAGTGTGTGAGTGTGCGTGAGTGTGTGTGTGCGCTTGTGTGAGTGTGTGTGAGAGTGAGTGTGTGTGTGTGAGAGAGTGTGTGAGAGAGTGTGTGTGAGTGTTTGTCCGTGTGTGCGAGAGAGTGTGTGAGTGTGAGTGTGTGCGTGTGTGTGTGAGAGTGTGTGTGAGTGTGTGTGTGAGAGAGAGAGAGTGTGTGTGAGTGTGTGTGAGTGTGTGTGAGCATGTGTGAGTGAGTGTGAGAGTGAGTGTGTGTGTGTGAGAGAGTATGAGAGAGCGTGTGAGTGTGTGTGTGAGAGAGAGTGTGAATGAGTGTGTATGTGAGAGTATGTGTGTGTGCGTGAGTGAGTGAGAGTGCGTGTGTATGAGAGAGTGTGAGAGTGTGTATGAGTGTCTGTGAGAGAGAGAGAGAGTGTGCCTGAGTGTGTGTGTGAGAGAGAGTGTGCGAGTGTGTGTGAGAGAGTGTGTGAGTGTGTGTGTATGCGTGTGTGAGAGAGTGTGAGAGTGTGTGTGAGTGTGTGTGTGAGAGAGAGAGAGTGTGTGTGTGTCTGTGTGAGCGTGTGTGTGCATGAGAGTGTGTGAGTGTGTGTGTGAGACAATGTGTGTGAGTGTGTGTGTGAGAGAGTGTGTGTGAGTGTGTGTGAGAGAGTGTGTGAGTGAGTGTGTGGGTGAGTGTGTGGGTGAGTGTGCGTGTGAGAGTGCGTGTGAGAGAGTGTGTGAGTATGTGTGAGTATGTGTGAGTGTGAGTGTGTGAGAGAGAGTGTGAGAGTGAGTGTGTGTGTGAGAGAGAGAGTGTGAGAGAGTGTGTGAGTGTGACTGTGTGTGCGTGTGTGAGAGTGTGTGAGTGTGAGTGTGTGCGTGTGTGTGTGAGTGTGAGTGTGTGTGTGTGTGTGAGAGAGAGTGTGTGTGAGTGTGTGTGTGAGTGTGTGTGTGTGTGTGTGAGCGTGTGTGTGTGAGCACGTGTGAGTGGGTGTGTGTGTGTGTGAGAGAGAGTGAGAGAGTGTGTGTGTGAGTGTGTGTGTGTGAGAGAGAGTGTGTATGTAAGAGAGTGTGAGTGTGTGAGCGTGTGTGTGTGAGAGAGAGTGTGTGTGTGTGTGTGTGGGTGAGTGTGCGTGTGAGAGAGTGTGAGTGTGTGTGAGTGTGAGAGTGAGTGTGTGTGAGAGAGTATGAGAGAGCGTGTGAGTGTGTGAGTGAGAGCGTTTGAGAGAATGTGAGTGTGTATGTGAGAGTGTGTGTGTGAGTGTGAGTATGTGAGTGAGTGTGTGTGTATGCGTGTGTATGAGAGAGTGTGAGAGTGTGTGTGAGTGTGTGTGAGAGAGAGTGTGTGTGAGTGTGTGTATGAGAGAGAATGTGCGAGTGTGTGCGAGTGTGTGTGAGAGTGTGAGTGTGAGTATGTGTGTATGCGTGTGTGAGAGAGTGTGAGAGTGTGTGTGAGTGTGTGTGAGTGTCTGTGTGAGCGTGTGAGTGCATGAGAGTGTGTAAGTGTGTGTGTGTGTGCGCGTGTGTGAGAGTGTGCGGTGTGCGTGTGAGAGTGTGTGCGTGTGTGAGAGTGTGTGCGTGTGCGAGAGAGTGTGTGTGTGTGAGAGAGTGTGAGTGCGTGTGTGAGTGTGTGAGACTGTGTGGGTGCGAGTGTGTGTGTGTGAGACTGTGTGTGTGTGAGAGAGTGTGAGTGTGTGTGTGTATGTGTATGTGAGCATCTGTGTGTGTGAGCACGCGTGTGTAAGACAATGTGTGAGTTTCTGTGCGTGTGTGTCTGTGTGAGCGTGTGTGAGACTGTGTGTGTGT
>NW_028270145.1:119389383-119391883 GCF_037043375.1 Chiloscyllium plagiosum
GTGAGCACACGTGTGTAAGGCAATGCGTGAGTGTCTGTGCGTGTGTGTCTGTGTGAGCGTGTGTGAGACTGTGTGTGTGTGTGAGAGACAGAGTGTGTGTGTGAGAGTGTGAGACAGTGTGAGTGCGTGTGTGCATGTGAGTGTGTGTATGTGAGAGTGTGTGCGTGTGAGTGTGTGTGTGTGAGTGCGTGTGTGTGTGTGTGTGAGAGAGAGAGTGTGAGTGTGTGTGTGTGAGAGAGTGTGAGTGAGAGTGTGTGTGTGTGAGTGTGTGTGAGTGAGTGTGCGTGTGAGAGAGTGTGTGAGTGTGAGTGCGTGTGTGTGAGTGTGAGAGTGAGTGTGTGTGAGAGAGTGTGTGAGTGAGTGTGTGAGTGAGTGTGTGAGTGAGTGTGTGAGTGAGTGTGTGGGTGAGTGTGTGGGTGAGTGTGCGTGTGAGAGAGTGTGTGTGTGAGTGTGTGTGTGAGAGAGAGTGTGAGAGTGTGCGTGTGAGAGTGTGTGCGGGTGTGTGCGAGTGTGTGTGTGTGTGTGTGTGTGTGTGAGAGAGAGTGTGAGAATGTGTGTGAGTGTGTGTGAGAGAGTGTGTGAGAGAGTGTGTGAGAGAGTGTGTGTGTGCGTGAGTGTGTGTGTGTGTGTGAGTGAGTGTGCATGTGAGAGAGTGTGTGAGTGTATGTGTGCATGTGTGTGAGAGAGTGTGAGAGTGTGTGTGAGTGTGTGTGTGAGAGAGAATGTGTGTATGTGTGAGAGTGTGTGTGAGTGAGTGAGTGTGTGTGTGAGAGAGAGAGTGAGAGAGTGTGTGTGTGTGTGAGAGAGAGTGTGTGTGTGTGAGACTGTGTGAGCATGTGTGTGTGAGAGAGAGTGTGTGTATATGTGAGTGTGTGTGTGTGAGAGAGTGTGAGTGAGTGTCTGTGTGTGTGAGAGTGTGAGAGAGTGTGAGTGAGTGTGTGTGTGTGTGTGGCAGAGTGTGTGTGCGTGAGTGTGAGAGTGTGAGTGTAAGTGTGAGAGTGTGTGTGAGTGTGTGAGTGTGTGTGTGTGTGTATGAGTGAGTGTGTGTGAGTATGTGAGAGAGAGTGTGAGAGTGTGTGTGAGTGTGTGTGAAACGGTGAGAGCGTGTGAGAGTGTGAGTGTGAGTGTGTGAGAGTGTGAGAGTGTGTGCGAGTGTGTGTGTGTGTGTGAGAGTGTGTGTGTGAGAGCATGTGTGAGAGCATGTGTGAGAGCGTGTGTGAGAGCGTGTGTGTGTGAGAGTGTGTATGAGTGTGTTTGTGTGTGTGAGAGTGTGTGTGTGTGAGCGTGTGTGAGCGAGATTGTGAGTGTGTGTGTGTGGATGTGTGTGTGTGTGTGAAAGAGTGTGAGAGAGTGTGTGAGAGTGTGTGTGTGAGTGTGTGTGAGTGTGTGTGAGTGTGTGAGAGTGTGAGAGAGTGTGAGAGAGTGTGAGAGAGTGTGAGAGAGTGTGAGAGAGTGTGAGAGAGTGTGTGTGAGAGAGAGTATGAGAGTGTGTGCATGTGAGAAAGTGTGAGAGAGTGTGTTTGTGTGTGTGAGTGTGTGAGAGTGTGTGTGAGTGTGAGAGTGTAGGAGAGTGTGTGCGAGTGTGTGTGTGTGAGAGTGTGTGTGAGTGTGTGAGTGTGAGAGCATGTGTGAGAGCATGTGTGAGAGCATGTGTGAGAGCGTGTGTGAGAGCGTGTGTGAGAGCGTGTGTGAGAGCGTGTGTGAGTGTGTGTGTGTGAGAGTGTGTATGAGTGGGTTTGTGTGTGTGAGAGTGTGAGTGTGTGTGTGTGTGAGCGTGTGTGAGCGAGATTGAGTGTGTGTGTGTGTGAAAGAGTGTGAGAGAGTGTGAGAGTGTGTGTGTGTGTGTGAGTGTGTGTGAGTGTGTGTGAGTATGAGAGAGTGTGAGAGTGTGTGTGTGAGGGTGTGTGAGGGTGTGTGAGGGTGTGTGAGGGTGTGTGAGGGTGTGAGAGCGTGAGAGTGTGTGCATGTGAGAAAGTGTGAGAGAGTGTGTTTGTGTGTGTGTGTGTGTGAGAGTGTGTGTGAGTGTGTGAGTGAGAGAGTTTGAGAGAATGTGTGAGTGTGTATGTGAGAGTGTGTGAGTGTGTGTGTGAGTGTGAGTGTGTGAGTGAGTGTGTGTGTGTATGCGTGTGTATGAGAGAGTGTGAGAGTGTGTGTGTGTGTGAGAGAGAGTGTGTGTGAGAGAGTGTGCGAGTGTGTGCGAGTGTGTGTGAGAGAGTGTGTGAGTGTGAGTATGTGTGTATGCGTGTGAGAGAGTGTGTGTGAGTGTCTGTGTGAGCGTGTGTGTGCATGAGAGTGTGTGAGTTTGTGTGTGTGTGTGTGTGTGAGACTGTGTGGGTGTGAGTGTGTGTGTGTGTGTGAGAGACTGTGTGGGTGTGAGTGTGTGTGTGTGAGACTGTGTGTGTAAGTGTGTGAGACTGTGTGTGTGAGAGAGTGTGTGTATGTGTATGTGAGCATCTGTGTGTGTGAGCACGCGTGTGTAAGGCAATGTGTGAGTGTCTGT
>NW_028270145.1:119409383-119411883 GCF_037043375.1 Chiloscyllium plagiosum
GAGAGAGTTTGAGAGAGTGTGAATGAGTGTCTGTGTGTGTGTGAGAGAGTGTGAGGGTGTGTGTGTGTGCGCGTGTGTGTGTGAGCGTGTGCATGTGTGAGTTTGAGAGAGTGTGAGTGAGTGTGTGTGTGTGAGTGTGACAGAGAATGTGAGTGTATATGTGAGAGAGTGAGAGTGTGTGTGTGTGAGAGTGTGAGAGTGTGTGAGAGTGTGTGCGTGTGAGAGTATGTGTGAGTGAGTGTGAGAGATTGTGTGTGTGTTTTTGTGTGAGCATGTATGAGAGAGTGTGTGTGTGTGAGAGTGTGAAAGTGTGTGTGAGAGTGTGAAAGTGTGTGTGAGAGAGTGTGAGTGAGTGTGTGTGTGTGTGTGTGAGAGAGTGTGTGCGGGTGTGTGTGTGTGTGTGAGTGTGCATGTGAGAGAGTGTGAGAGAGTGTGTATGAGTGTGTGTGTGAGTGTGAGAGAGTGTGAGAGAGTGTGCGAGTGTGTGCGAGTGTGTGCGAGTGTGTGCGAGCGTGTGCGAGCGTGTGCGAGTGTGTGCAGGAGAGAGTGTGAGAATGTGTGTGAGTGTGTGTGTGAGTGTGAGAGTGTGTGCATGTGATAGAGTGTGTGTGAGAGATTGTGTGTGTGTGCTTGTGTGTGAGCATGTGTGAGAGGGTGTGTGTGTGTGTGTGAGAGTGTGTCAGAGAGAGTGAGTGTGAGTGAGTGTGAGTGTGTGTGTGTGAGAGTGTGTGAGTGTGTGAGTGTATGAGTGTGTGTGAGTGTGTGTGAGAGTGTGAGAATGTGTGTGTGTGTGTGAGAGAGTGTGTGAGTGTGTGTGAGAGAGTGTGAGAGAGTGTGAGTGTGAGTGAGAGTGTGTGTGAGTGTGTGCCTGAGAGTGTGTGAGTGAGTGTGAGTGAGTGTGTGTGAGAGAGAGTGTGAGAGAGTGGGTGTGAGAGAGTGTGTGAGTGTGAGTGAGAGTGTGTGTGTGTGTGCCTGAGAGTGTGTGAGAGTGTGAGTGAGTGTGTGTGTGAGTGTGTGTGAGTGAGTGCGTGTGTGAGAGAGTGTGAGAGATTGTGTGTGTGTGTTTGTGTGTGAGAGAGAGTGTGAGAGTGTGTGTGAGAGTGTGTGAGTGTGTGTGAGTGTGTTTGAGTGTGTGTGAGTGCGTGTGAGTGGGTGTGAGTGGGTGTGAGTGGGTGTGAGTGCGTGTGAGTGCGTGTGAGTGCGTGTGAGTGCGTGTGTGTGTGAGTGTGTGTGTGTGAGTGTTTGTGAGTATGAGTGTGTATGTGTGTGTGAGAGTGTGTGAGTGTGAGTGTGTGTCAGAGAGAGTGTGCGGGTGTGTGTGTGAGCGTGTGAGTGTGAGAGAGTGTGAGAGAATGTGAGAGAGTGTGAGAATGTGTGAGTGCGTGTATGTGAGAGTGTGAGAGTGTGTGAGTGTGTGAGAGTGTGTGCCTGTGAGAGAGTGTGTGCGTGTGAGAGTTTGTGTGTGTGTGTTTGTGTATGAGCATGTGTGAGAGAGTGTGTGTGTGTGTGAGTGTGAGAGCGTGTGTGAGTGTGAGAGTGTGTGTGAGTGTGTGTGAGAGTGTGTGTGAGTGTGTGTGTGTGTGCGCATGTGAGAGAGTGTGAGAGAGTGTGTGTGAGTGTGCGTGAGAGAGTGTGAGGGTGTGTGTGTGTGTGAGTGTGTGTGTGTGAGTGTGGGTGTGCACGTGTGAGTTTGAGAGAGTGTGAGTGAGTGTGAGTGTGTGTGAGTGTGTGTGTGTGAGAGTGTGAGAGAGTGTGAGAGTGTGAGTGTGTGAGTGTGTGTGAGTGTGTGTGCATGAGTGTGTGTGACAGAGAGTGTGACTGTATATGTGAGTGAGAGTGTGTGTGAGTGTGTGTGTGTGAGAGTGTGTGAGCAAGTGTGTGAGTGTCTGTGTGTGAGAGAGAGTGTGAGGGTGTGTGTGAGTGTGCGTGTGCGTGTGTGTGTGTGAGAGAATGTGAGTGTGTATGTGAGAGAGTGTGTGTGTATGTGAGTGTGAGAGAGCATGTGAGTGTGTGTGTGTATGAGTGTGTGTCAGAGAGAGTGTGAGGGTGTGTGTGTGAGCGTGTGAGTGTGAGAGAGTGTGAGAGAATGTGAGAGAGTGTGAGAATGTGTGAGTGCGTGTATGTGAGAGTGTGAGAGTGTGTGAGTGTGTGAGAGTGTGTGCCTGTGAGAGAGTGTGTGCGTGTGAGAGTTTGTGTGTATGAGCATGTGTGAGAGAGTGTGTGTGTGTGTGTGTGAGTGTGAGAGCGTGTGTGAGTGTGAGAGTGTGTGTGAGTGTGTGTGAGAGTGTGTGTGAGTGTGTGTGTGTGTGCGCATGTGAGAGAGTGTGAGTGAGTGTCTGTGTGTGCGTGAGAGAGTGTGAGGGTGTGTATGTGTGTGAGTGTGTGTGTGTGAGTGTGGGTGTGCACGTGTGAGTTTGAGAGAGTGTGAGTGAGTGTGAGTGTGTGTGAGTGTGTGTGTGTGAGAGTGTGAGAGAGTGTGAGAGAGTGTGAGAGTGTGAGT
>NW_028270145.1:119416883-119536883 GCF_037043375.1 Chiloscyllium plagiosum
GTGTGTGTGTGAGTGAGTGTGTGTGTGAGTGAGTGTGTGTGTGAGCGAGTGTGTGTGTGAGAGAGTGTGTGTGTGTGTGTGTGAGTGTGTGTGTGTGAGTGAGTGTGTGTGTGAGAGAGTGCGAGAGTGTGAGAGATTGTGTGTGTGTTTGTGTGTGAGCATGTGTGAGAGTGTGTGTGAGAGAGACTGCGAGAGTCTGTGTGAGAGAGTGTGAGTGTGTGAGAGAGTGTGAGTGTGTGTGTGAGAGTGTGAGAGTGTGTGTGTGATGAGCGTGTGTGTGAGTGAGTGTGTGTGTGAGCGAGTGTGTGTGAGAGAGTGTGTGCGTGAGAGAGTTTGTGTGTGAGTGTGTGTGTGTGTGTGTGAGAGTGTGTGTGTGAGTGAGTGTGTGTGTGAGAGAGTGCGAGAGTGTGAGAGATTGTGTGTGTGTTTGTGTGTGAGCATGTGTGAGAGTGTGTGTGAGAGAGAGTGCGAGAGTCTGTGTGAGAGAGTGAGAGTGTGTGTGAGAGAGTGTGTGAGAGTGTGTGAGTGTGGGAGTGTATGAGTGTGTATGTTTGTGAGAGAGTGTGAGTGTGTGTGAATGTGTCAGAGAGAGTGAGAGAGTGTGTGTGAGAGAGTGTGAGAATGTGTGTGTGTGTGTTAGAGAGAGTGTGAGAGTGTGTGTGTGTGCATGTGAGTGTGTGAGTGTGTTTGTGTGTGAGCATGTGTGAGTGTGTGTGTGTGAGAGAGTGTGAGTGTGTGTGAGAGAGTGTGAGGGTGTGTGTGAGTGTGTGTGTGCGTGTGTGAGTGTGTGAATGTGTGAGAGAGTGAGTGTGTATGTGAGAGAGTGTGTGTGTGTGAGAGAGTGTGTGAGTGTGTGTTTGTGTGTGCATGTGAGAGAGTTTGAGAGAGTGTGAGTGAGTGTCTGTGTGTGTGAGAGAGTGTGAGGGTGTGTGAGTGCATGTGTGTGTGTGTGAGTGTGTGTGCATGTGTGAGAGAGTGTGACAGTGTGTGTGAGTGTGTGTGTGTGTGTGTGTGTGAGAGAGAGTGTGAGTGTATATGTGAGAGAGTGAGAGTGTGTGTGTGTGTGTGTGTGTGTGAGAGTGTGAGAGTGTGAGAGTGTGTGAGAGTGGGTGCGTGTGAGAGAGTGTGTGCGTGTGAGAGAGTGTGTGCGTGTGAGAGAGTGTGAGACTGTGTGTGAGAGAGTGTGTGTGAGTGTGAGTGAGTGTGAGTGTGAGTGCGTGTGAGTGTGTGTGCGTGAGAATGTGAGAGAGTGTGAGTGTGTGTGAGAGAGAGTGTGTGTGAGTGTGTGTGTGAGTGTGTGTGTGAGAGAGTGCGAGTGTGAGAGATTGTGTGTGTGTTTGTGTGTGAGCATGTGTGAGAGAGTGTGAGTGTGAGAGTGTGTGTGAGAGAGTGTGTGTGAGTGTGTGTGTGTGTGTGTGTGTGTGTGAGTGAGTGTGTGTGAGAGAGTGCGAGAGTGTGAGAGATTGTGTGTGTGTTTGTGTGTGAGCATGTGTGAGAGAGTGTGAGTGTGAGAGTGTGTGTGAGAGAGTGTGTGTGTGAGTGTGTGTGAGAGTGTGTGAGAGTGTGTGAGAGTGTGTAAGTGTGTGTGAGTGTGAGAGTGTATGAGTGTGTATGCGTGTGTGAGAGAGTGTGTGAGTGTGTGTGAGTGTGTGTGTGTGTGTCAGAGAGAGTGAGAGTGTGTGTGTGTGAGGGTGAGTGTGATAGAGTGTGCGAGTGTGTGTGAGAGAGAGTGTGAGAATGTGTGAGTGTGTGTGCATGAGAGTGTGTGCGTGTGTGTGTGTGTGTGTGAGAGTTTGTGTGTGTGTGTTTGTGTGTGAGCATGTGTGACAGAGTGTGAGAGTGTGAGTGTGTGTGTGCGTGTGTGAGAGAGTGTGTGCGTGTGAGTGAGTGTGTGTGAGAGAGTGTGTGAGTGTGTGTGTGTGTGCGCGTGTGTGAGAGAGTGTGTGTTTGAAAGAGAGTGTGAGAGAGTGTGAGAGCGTGTGTGAGTGAGTGTGAGGGAGTGTGTGTGCGTGTGTGAGAGAGTGTGTGTTTGAAAGAGAGTGTGAGAGAGTGTGACAGCGTGTGTGAGGGAGTGTGTGAGCGTGTGTGAGTGAGTGCATGTGTGAGAGAGTGCGTGTGTGTGTGAGTATGTGCGTGAGTGTGAGAGTGTGAGTGAGAGTGTGTGTGTGAGTGAGTGTGTGTGTGAGTGAGTGTGTGTGTGAGCGAGTGTGTGTGAGCGAGTGTGTGTGTGTGTGAGTGTGTGTGTGTCAGTGAGTGTGTGTGTGTGAGAGAGTGCAAGAGTGTGAGAGATTGTGTGTGTGTTTGTGTGTGAGAGTGTGTGTGAGAGAGACTGCGAGAGTCTGTGTGAGAGAGTGTGAGTGTGTGAGTGTGAGTGTGTGAGTGTGAGTGTGTGAGTGTGATGAGCGTGTGTGTGAGTGAGTGTGTGTGTGAGCGAGTGTGTGTGTGAGAGAGTGTGTGTGAGTGTGTGAGTGTGTGTGAGTGAGTGTGTGTGAGTGAGTGTGTGTGTGAGAGAGTGCGAGAGTGTGAGAGATTGTGTGTGTGTTTGTGTGTGAGCATGTGTGAGAGTGTGTGTGAGAGAGAGTGCGAGAGTCTGTGTGAGAGAGTGAGAGTGTGTGTGTGAGAGTGTGTGAGTGTGGGAGTGTATGAGTGTGTATGTGTGTGAGAGAGTGTGTGTGAGTGTGAATGTGTCAGAGAGAGTGAGAGAGTGTGTGTGAGAGAGTGTGAGAATGTGTGTGTGTGTGTTAGAGAGAGTGTGAGAGTGTGTGTGTGCATGTGAGTGTGTGTGTGTTTGTGTGTGAGCATGTGTGAGTGTGTGTGTGTGAGAGAGTGTGAGTGTGTGTGAGAGAGTGTGAGAGAGTGTGAGAGAGTGTGAGGGTGTGTGTGCATATGTGTGTGTGACAGAGAGTGTGAGTGTATATGTGAGAGAGTGAGAGTGTGTGTGTGTGTGTGTGAGTGTGAGAGTGTGTGAGTGTGTGAGAGTGTGTGCGTGTGAGAGAGTGTGTGAGTGTGTGTGTGTGAGTGTGAGAGATTGTGTGTGTGTTTTTGTGTGAGCATGTATGAGAGAATGTGAGAGAGTGTGTGTGTGTGAGAGTGTGTGTGAGAGAGTGTGAGTGAGTGTGTGTGTGTGTGTGCGTGTGTGTGTGAGTGCGTGTGTGTGTGTGAGTGTGCGTGTGTGTATGAGTGTGTGTGTGCGTGAAAGTGTGAGAGTGTGTATGTGTGTGTGTGTGAGAGAGTGTGTGAGTGTGTGTGTGTGAGCATGTGAGTGTGAGAGAGTGTGCGAGTGTGTGCAAGAGAGAGTGTGAGAATGTGTGTGAGTGTGTGTGAGAGTGTGAGAGTGTGTGCGTGTGAGAGAGTGTGTGTGCTTGTGTGTGAGCATGTGTGTGAGAGTGTGTGCGTGTGAGAGAGTGTGTGTGAGCATGTGTGAGAGAGTGTGTGCGTGTGAGAGAGTGTGAGACTGTGTGTGAGAGAGTGTGTGAGTGAGTGTGAGTGAGTGTGCGTGTGAGTGTGTGTGCGTGAGAATGTGAGAGAGTGTGAGTGTGTGTGAGAGAGAGTGTGAGAGCATGTGTGTGAGTGAGTGTGTGTGAGAGAGTGTGTGTGTGAGTGTGTGTGAGTGTGTGTGTGAGTGAGTGTGTGTGTGAGAGAGTGCGAGAGTGTGAGAGATTGTGTGTGTGTTTGTGTGTGAGCATGTGTGAGAGAGTGTGAGTGTGAGAGTGTGTGTGAGAGAGTGTGAGTGTGTGAGTGTGTGAGAGATTGTGTGAGAGTGTGTGAGAGTGTGTGAGAGTGTGTGAGTGTGTGTGAGTGCGTGTAAGTGTGTGTGAGTGTGAGAGTGTATGAGTGTGTATGCGTGTGTGAGAGAGTGTGTGAGTGTGTGTGAGTGTGAGTGTGTGTCAGAGAGAGTGAGAGTGTGTGTGTGTGTGAGCGTGAGTGTGATAGAGTGTGCGAGTGTGTTTGCGTGAGAGTGTGAGAGAGTGTGTGCGTGTGAGTGTGTGTGTGTGTGTGAGAGTTTGTGTGTGTGTGTTTGTGTGTGAGCATGTGTGAGAGAGTGTGAGGGAGTGTGTGAGCGTGTGTGAGTGAGTGCATGTGTGAGAGAGTGCATGTGTGAGAGAGTGTGTGTGTGTGTGAGAGAGTGTGTGTGTGTGAGTGTGTGTGTGTGTGAGTGTGTGTGTGTGCGTGTGTGCGAGTGTGAGAGTGTGAGTGTGTGTGTGCGTGTGTGAGAGAGTGTGTGTGAGTGTGTGTTTGAAAGAGAGTGTGAGAGCGTGTGTGAGTGAGTGTGAGGGAGTGTGTGAGCGTGTGTGAGTGAGTGCGTGTGTGAGAGAGTGCGTGTGTGAGAGAGAGTGTGTGTGTGAGTGAGTGTGTGTGTGAGTGTATGAGTGTGTGTGTGTGCGTGTGTGCGTGTGTGAGAGAGTGTGAGTGTGTGTGTGTGCGTGTGTGAGAGTGTGTGTGAGTGTGTGTTTGAAAGAGAGTGTGAGAGCGTGTGTGAGTGAGTGTGAGGGAATGTGTGAGCGTGTGTGTGAGTGCGTGTGTGAGTGTGTGTGTGCGAGTGAGTGTGTGTGTGAGAGAGAGAGAGTGTGTGTGAGTGCGTGTGTGTGTGAGAGAGTGTGTGAGTGTGTGTGTGCGTGTGTGTGAGTGTGTGTGAGTGTGTGTTTGTAAGAGAGTGTGAGAGCGTGTGTGTGTGAGAGTGTGAGAGTATGTGTGTGTGTGAGTGTGTGTGTGAGAGAGAGTGAGAGTGTGTGAGTGTGTGTGTGAGAGAGTGTGTGAGAGTGTGTGTGTGTGAGAGAGAGTGTGTGAGAGAGAGTGTGTGTGTGAGGGTGTGTGTGTGTGAGTGAGGGTGTGTGTGTGAGAGTGTGCGTGTGTGAGAGAGTGTAAGAGTGTGTGTGAGTGTGTGTGTGAGTGAGTGTGAGAGTGTGTGACTGTGTGTGTGAGTGTGTGAGTGTGTGAGTGTGAGAGAGTTAGTGTGTGTGAGTGTGTGAGAGAGTGTATGAGTGTGTGTGATTGTGAGAGAGTGTGTGTGTGTGAGCGTGAGTGTGTGAGACAGTGTGAGAGTGTGTGAGAGAGAGTGTGAGAGAGTGAGTGTGTATGAGTGTGTGTGTGAGTGTGTGTGTGTGAGTGTGCGAGTGTGTGCGAGTGTGTGAGAGAGTGTGAGAGTGTGTGTGTGTGTGAGAGTGAGAGTGTGTGTGTGTGTGTGACAGAGTGTGAGAGAGTGAGTGAGAGAGTGTGAGAGGTGCGTGAGTGTGTGTGCATGTGAGTGTGTTTGTGCAACTGTGTGTGTGATTGAGTGAGTGAGTGTGTGTGTGAGAGAGTGTGAGTGTGTGTGAGAGAGTGTGAGAGGGTGCGTGAGTGTGTGTGCGTGTGTGTTTGTGAGACTGTGAGTGAGTGTGCGTGAGTGTGAGTGTGAGTGTGTGTTTGTGAGACTGTGTGTGTGAGTGAGTGAGTGAGTGTGCGTGTGTTTGTGAGACTGTGTGTGTGAGAGAGTGAGTGAGTGTGTGTGTGTGTTTGTGAGACTGTGTGTGAGTGTGTGAGTGAGTGAGTGCGTGTGTGTGTGTGTGTGTTGGAGGGGGGACGTTCCAGATTTCATCAATGCGAGAAAGTGATTCCTGACACCACCCCAGCCCCTGGCTTCAATATGGATGTCTCAGCCCTGGTACCACCGGAGGAAATTATTTCCCCAAAGTCAGACCTGATCAAGCCCTTAATCAGCTTAAACACTTTGATTAAATGACCCATATACATTCGCGATCTCTTCAAAATTTAACTCATTCAAACCCATGGATGAGCTGCTGTCTCTTACCTGTATTCTCAGGGACACTGACACAGGCAGAAAGACAACACAGCTTCATCCCTCACTCTGATACACATAACCCCAGCTGTATACCTCACTCTGATACACATAACCCCAGCTTCATCCCTCACTCTGATACACATAACGCCAGCTTCATCCCTCACTCTGATACACATAACCCCAGCTTCATCCCTCACTCTGATACACATAACCCCAGCTTCATCCCTCACTCTGATACACATAACTCCAGCTTCATCCCTCACTCTGATACACATAACCCCAGCTGCATCCCTCACTCTGATACACATAACCCCAGCTTCATCCCTCACTCTGATACACATAACCCCAGCTTCATCCCTCACTCTGATACACATAACCCCAGCTTCATCCCTCACTCTGATACACATAACTCCAGCTTCATCCCTCACTCTGATACACATAACCCCAGCTGCATCCCTCACTCTGATACACATAACGCCAGCTTCATCCCTCACTCTGATACACATAACCCCAGCTTCATCCCTCACTCTGATACACATAACCCCAGCTTCATCCCTCACTCTGATACACATAACTCCAGCTTCATCCCTCACTCTGATACACATAACCCCAGCTTCATCCCTCACTCTGATACACATAACCCCAGCTGTATCCCTCACTCTGATACACATAACTCCAGCTTCATCCCTCACTCTGATACACATAACCCCAGCTGCATCCCTCACTCTGATACACATAACGCCAGCTTCATCCCTCACTCTGATACACATAACCCCAGCTTCATCCCTCACTCTGATACACATAACCCCAGCTTCATCCCTCACTCTGATACACATAACCCCAGCTTCATCCCTCACTCTGATACACATAACCCCAGCTTCATCCCTCACTCTGATACACATAACCCCAGCTTCATCCCTCACTCTGATACACATAACCCCAGCTTCATCCCTCACTCTGATACACATAACCCCAGCTTCATCCCTCACTCTGATACACATAACGCCAGCTGCATCCCTCACTCTGATACACATAACCCCAGCTTCATCCCTCACTCTGATACACATAACGCCAGCTTCATCCCTCACTCTGATACACATAACCCCAGCTTCATCCCTCACTCTGATACACATAACGCCAGCTGCATCCCTCACTCTGATACACATAACCCCAGCTTCATCCCTCACTCTGATACACATAACCCCAGCTTCATCCCTCACTCTGATACACATAACCCCAGCTTCATCCCTCACTCTGATACACATAACCCCAGCTTCATCCCTCACTCTGATACACATAACCCCAGCTGTATCCCTCACTCTGATACACATAACCCCAGCTGTATCCCTCACTCTGATACACATAACCCCAGCTGTATCCCTCACTCTGATACACATAACCCCAGCTGTATCCCTCACTCTGATACACATAACCCCAGCTGCATCCCTCACTCTGATACACATAACCCCAGCTTCATCCCTCACTCTGATACACATAACCCCAGCTGCATCCATCACTCTGAGACACTTACCACAGGTAAAAACAATGACTACAGATGCTGGAAATCAGATTCTGGATCAGTGGTGCTGGAAGAGCACAGCAATTCAGGCAGCATCCAAGGAGCAGTAAAATCGACGTTTCGGGCAAAAGCCCTTCATCAGGAATAAAGGCAGAGAGCCTGAAGCATGGAGAGATAAGCTAGAGGAGGGTGGGGGTGGGGAGAAAGTAGCATAGAGTACAATGGGTGGGTGGGGGAGGGGATGAAGGTGATAGGTCAGGGAGGAGGGTGGAGTGGACAGGTGGAAAAGAAGATAGGCAGGTAGGACACGTCATGGGGACAGTGCTGAGCTGGAAGTTTGGAACTAGGGTGAGGTGGGGGAAGGGGAAATGAGGAAGCTGTTGAAGTCCACATTGATGCCCTGGGGTTGAAGTGTTCCGAGGCGGAAGATGAGGCGTTCTTCCTCCAGGTGTCTGGTGGTGAGGGAGCGGCGGTGGAGGAGGCCCAGGACCTCCATGTCCTCGGCAGAGTGGGAGGGGGAGTTGAAATGTTGGGCCACGGGGCGGTGTGGTTGATTGGTGCGGGTGTCCTGGAGATGTTCCCTAAAGCGCTCTGCTAGGAGGCGCCCAGTCTCCCCAATGTAGAGGAGACCGCATCGGGAGCAACGGATACAATAAATGATATTAGTGGGTGTGCAGGTAAAACTTTGATGGATGTGGAAGGCTCCTTTAGGGCCTTGGATGGAGGTGAGGGAGGAGGTGTGGGCACAGGTTTTACAGTTCCTTGGTGGCAGGGGAAGGTGCCAAGATGGGAGGGTGGATCGTAGGGGGGCATGGACCTGACCAGGTAGTCACGGAGGGAATGGTCTTTGCGGAAGGCGGAAAGGGGTGGGGAGGGAAATATATCCCTGGTGGTGGGGTCTGTTTGGAGGTGGCGGAAATGTCGGTGGATGATTTGGTTTATGCGAAGATTGGTAGGGTGGAAGGTGAGCACCAGGGGGGTTCTGTCCTTGTTACGGTTGGAGGGGTGGGGTTTGAGGGCGGAGGTGCGGGATGTGGACGAGATGCGTTGGAGGGCATCTTTAACCACGTGGGAAGGGAAATTGCAGTCTCTAAAGAAGGAGGCCATCTGGTGTGTTCTATGGTGGAACTGGTCCTCCTGGGAGCAGATACGGCGGAGGCGGAGGAATTGGGAATACGGGATGGCATTTTTGCAAGGGGTAGGGTGGGAAGAGGTGTAATCCAGGTAGCTGTGGGAATCGGTGGGTTTGTAGAAAATGTCAGTGTCAAGTCGGTCGTCACTGATGGAGATGGAGAGGTCCAGGAAGGGGAGGGAGGTGTCAGAGATGGTCCAGGTAAATTTAAGGTCAGGGTGGAATGTGTTGGTGAAGTTGATGAATTGCTCAACCTCCTCGCGGGAGCACGAGGTGGCGCCAATGCAGTCATCAATGTAGCGGAGGAAGAGGTGGGGAGTGGTGCCGGTGTAATTACGGAGGATCAACTGCTCTACGTAGCCAACAAAGAGACAGGCATAGCTGGGACCCATACGTGTGCCCATGGCTACCCCTTTGGTCTGGAGGAAGTGGGAGGATTCAAAGGAGAAATTGTTAAGGGTGAGGACCAGTTCGGCCAAACGAATGAGAATGTCGGTGGAGGGGTACTGTTGGGGACGTCTGGAGAGGAAAAAACGGAGGGCTTGGAGGCCCTGGTCATGGCGGATGGAGGTGTAGAGGGATTGGATATCCATGGTGAAGATGAGGCGTTGGGGGCCGGGGAAACGGACGTCTTGGAGGAGGTGGAGGGCATGGGTGGTGTCTCGAACGTATGTGGGGAGTTCCTGGACTAGGGGGGATAGGACAGTGTCGAGGTAGGTAGAGATGAGTTCAGTGGGGCAGGACCCCAGTTGCATCCCTCACTGTGATACACACAACCCCAGCTGTATCCCTCACTCTGATACACATAACCCCAGCTGCATCCCTCACTGTGATACACACAACCCCAGCTGTATCCCTCACTCTGATACACATAACCCCAGCTGCATCCCTCACTCTGATACACATAACCCCAGCTGCATCCCTCACTCTGATACACATAACCCCAGCTGCATCCCTCACTGTGATACACACAACCCCAGCTTCATCCCTCACTCTGATACACATAACCCCAGCTGTATCCCTCACTCTGATACACATAACCCCAGCTGCATCCCTCACTGTGATACACATAACCCCAGCTGCATCCCTCACTGTGATACACACAACCCCAGTTGCATCCCTCACTGTGATACACACAACCCCAGCTGTATCCCTCACTGTGATACACACAACCCCAGCTGTATCCCTCACTGTGATACACATAACCCCAGCTGTATCCCTCACTGTGATACACACAACCCCAGCTGTATCCCTCACTGTGATACACACAACCCCAGCTGTATCCCTCACTGTGATACACACAACCCCAGCTGTATACCTCACTGTGATACACATAACCCCAGCTGTATCCCTCACTGTGATACACATAACCCCAGCTGTATCCCTCACTGTGATACACATAACCCCAGCTGTATCCCTCACTGTGATACACATAACCCCAGCTGTATCCCTCACTCTGATACACACAACCCCAGCTGTATCCCTCACTGTGATACACACAACCCCAGCTGTATCCCTCACTGTGATACACACAACCCCAGCTGTATCCCTCACTGTGATACACACAACCCCAGCTGTATCCCTCACTCTGATACACACAACCCCAGCTGTATCCCTCACTGTGATACACACAACCCCAGCTGTATCCCTCACTGTGATACACATAACCCCAGCTGTATCCCTCACTGTGATACACATAACCCCAGCTGTATCCCTCACTCTGATACACACAACCCCAGCTGTATCCCTCACTGTGATACACACAACCCCAGCTGTATCCCTCACTGTGATACACACAACCCCAGCTGTATCCCTCACTGTGATACACATAACCCCAGCTGTATCCCTCACTGTGATACACACAACCCCAGCTGTATCCCTCACTGTGATACACACAACCCCAGCTGTATCCCTCACTGTGATACACACAACCCCAGCTGTATCCCTCACTGTGATACACATAACCCCAGCTGTATCCCTCACTGTGATACACATAACCCCAGCTGTATCCCTCACTGTGATACACACAACCCCAGCTTCATCCCTCACTCTGATACACACAACCCCAGCTGTATCCCTCACTCCGATACACATAACCCCAGCTGTATCCCTCACTGTGATACACATAACCCCAGCTGTATCCCTCACTGTGATACACATGACACCACTTCACCACAGCATCTGTCCACGGTGATGGGTGAAGGTGCCTGTGAGATCCCGGCTCATTTCTACCAACATTCTTGCTCCTGATCACTGTCCAGTGATCTTGGCTGAGACAAGCAGGGCATTCTGACCATCTGAGGAGCATCCTACCCAGCCCCACCCTCCTTAACCTATCCCTGTAACCCGACATTTCCCACAGCCAATCCAACGTAAACTGCATATCTTTGGACTGTGGCAGGAAACAACAGCACCCGGTGAACGTCTGTGTGGGATTTGGACACACGTCCGAGGCTGGAATCGAACTCAGGACCCTGGTGCTGTGAGGTAGCAGTGCTAAACACTGAGCTACTGGACCAGGAAACCTGTTTGATTCCTTCTCTCCTTATAACTCACGGATCAACGTGGGGAGAGGGATGATCCAGTCTCCCCACCACTGATCATGGCCCAGTCATCACTAGGTACACAAGAGACAGAGCGAGACACCACGGGAGAGAATAATACAGCTGATTGCGAGAGCGAGTGCATATGGGAGTGTACCCCAGTGACGGTCAGTGTGTGTGGGAGTGTACCCCAGTGACGGTCAGTGTGTGTGGGAGTGTACCCCAGTGAGAGTCAGTGTGTGTGGGAGTGTACCCCAGTGAAGGTCAGTGTGTGTGTGGGAGTGTACCCCAGTGAGAGTCAGTGTGTGCGGGAGTGTACCCCAGTGACGGTCAGTGTGTGTGGGAGTGTACCCCAGTGAGAGTCAGTGTGTGTGGGAGTGTACCCCAGTGACGGTCAGTGTGTGTGGGAGTGTACCCCAGTGAGAGTCAGTGTGTGTGGGAGTGTACCCCAGTGACGGTCAGTGTGTGTGGGAGTGTACCCCAGTGAGGGTCAGTGTGTGTGGGAGTGTACCCCAGTGAGGGTCAGTGTGTGTGGGACTGTACCCCAGTGAGAGTCAGTGTGTGAGGGAGTGTACCCCAGTGAGGGTCAGTGTGTATGGGAGTGTACCCCAGTGAGAGTCAGTGTGTGTGGGAGTGTACCCCAGTGAGGGTCAGTGTGTGTGGGAGTGTACCCCAGAGAGGGTCAGTGTGTGGGAGTGTACCCCAGTGAGGGTCAGTGTGTGTGGGAGTGTACCACAGTGAGAGTCAGTGTGTGGGAGTGTACCCCAGTGAGGGTCAGTGTGTGGGAGTGTACCCCAGTGAGGGTCAGTGTGTGTGGGAGTGTACCCCAGTGAGAGTCAGTGTGTGTGGGAGTGTACCCCAGTGAGGGTCAGTGTGTGTGGGAGTGTACCCCAGTGAGGGTCAATGTGTGAGAGTGTACCCCAGTGAGAGTCAGTGTGTGTGGGAGTGTACCCCAGTGAGAGTCAGTGTGTGTGGGACTGTACCCCGGTGAGGGTCAGTGTGTGTGGGAGTGTACCCCAGTGAGGGTCAGTGTGTGTGGGAGTGTATCCCAGTGAGAGTCAGCGTGTGTGGGAGTGTACCCCAGTGAGGGTCAGTGTGTGTGGGAGTGTACCCCAGTGAGAGTCAGTGTGTGTGGGAGTGTATCCCAGTGAGAGTCAGTGTGTGTGGGAGTGTACCCCAGTGAGAGTCAGTGTGTGTGGGAGTGTACCCCAGTGAGGGTCAGTGTGTGTGGGAGTGTACCCCAGTGAGAGTCAGTGTGTGTGGGAGTGTACCCCAGTGAAGGTCAGTGTGTGTGTGGGAGTGTACCCCAGTGAGGGTCAGTGTGTGTGGGAGTGTACCCCAGTGAGAGTCAGTGTGTGTGGGAGTGTATCCCAGTGAGAGTCAGTGTGTGTGGGAGTGTACCCCAGTGAGAGTCAGTGTGTGTGTGGGAGTGTACCCCAGTGAGGGTCAGTGTGTGTGGGAGTGTACCCCAGTGAGAGTCAGTGTGTGTGGGAGTGTACCCCAGTGAGAGTCAGTGTGTGTGGGAGTGTACCCCAGTGAGGGTCAGTGTGTGTGGGAGTGTACCCCAGTGAGGGTCAGTGTGTGTGGGACTGTACCCCAGTGAGAGTCAGTGTGTGTGAGAGTGTACCCCAGTGAGGGTCAGTGTGTGTGGGAGCGTACCCCAGTGAGGGTCAGTGTATGTGGGAGTATACCCCAGTGAGGGTCAGTGTGTGTGGGAGCGTGCCCCAGTGAGAGTCAGTGTGTGTGGGAGTGTACCCCAGTGAGGGTCAGTGTGTGTGTGACTGTAACACAGTGAGAGTCAGTGTGTGTGGGAGTGTACCCCTGTGAGAGTCAGTGTGTATGGGACTGTACCCGAGTGAGGGTCAGTGTGTGTGGGACTGTACCCCAGTGAGGGTCAGTGTGTGTGGGACTGTACCCCAGTGAGGGTCAGTGTGTGTGGGAGTGTACCCCAGTGAGAGTCAGTGTGTGTGGGAGTGTACCCAGTGAGAGTCAGTGTGTGTGGGGGTGTACCCCAGTGAGGGTCAGTGTGTGTGGGAGTGTACCCCAGTGAGAGTCAGTGTGTGTGGGAGTGTACCCCAGTGAGAGTCAGTGTGTGTGGGAGTGTACCCAGTGAGAGTCAGTGTGTGTGGGGGTGTACCCCAGTGAGGGTCAGTGTGTGTGGGAGTGTACCCCAGTGAGAGTCAATGTGTGTGGGAGTGTACCCCAGTGAGAGTCAGTGTGTGTGGGGGTGTACCCCAGTGAGGGTCAGTGTGTGTGGAACTGTACCCCAGTGAGGGTCAGTGTGTGTGGGAGTGTACCCCAGTGAGGGTCAGTGTGTGTGGGACTGTACCCCAGTGAGAGTCAGGGTGTGTGAGAGTGTACCCCAGTGAGGGTCAGTGTGTGTGGGTCTGTACCCCAGTGAGGGTCAGTGTGTGTGGGACTGTACCCCAGTGAGGGTCAGTGTGTGTGAGAGTGTACCCCAGTGAGGGTCAGTGTGTGTGGGAGTGTACCCCAGTGAGGGTCAGTGTGTGTGGGAGTGTACCCCAGTGAGGGTCAGTGTGTGTGGGACTGTACCCCAGTGAGAGTCAGTGTGTGTGGGACTGTACCCCAGTGAGGGTCAGTGTGTGTGGGACTGTACCCCAGTGAGGGTCAGTGTGTGTGGGAGTGTACCCCAGTGAGGGTCGGTGTGTGTGGGAGTGTACCCCAGTGAGGGTCAGTGTGTGTGGGACTGTACCCCAGTGAGGGTCAGTGTGTGTGGGAGTGTACCCCAGTGAGGGTCAGTGTGTGTGTGGGAGTGTACCCCAGTGAGGGTCAGTGTGTGTGGGACTGTACCCCAGTGAGGGTCAGTGTGTGTGGGAGTGTACCCCAGTGAGAGTCAGTGTGTGTGGGACTGTACCCCAGTGAGGGTCAGTGTGTGTGGGACTGTACCCCAGTGAGGGTCAGTGTGTGTGGGAGTGTACCCCAGTGAGGGTCAGTGTGTGTGGGACTGTACCCCAGTGAGGGTCAGTGTGTGTGGGACTGTACCCCAGTGAGGGTCAGTGTGTGTGGGAGTGTACCCCAGTGAGAGTCAGTGTGTGTGGGAGTGTACCCCAGTGAGAGTCAGTGTGTATGGGAGTGTACCCCAGTGAGAGTCAGTGTGTGTGGGACTGTACCCCAGTGAGAGTCAGTGTGTGTGGGACTGTACCCCATTGAGAGTCAGTGTGTGTGGGACTGTACCCCAGTGAGAGTCAGTGTGTGTGGGACTGTACCCCAGTGAGAGTCAGTGTGTGTGGGAGTGTACCCCAGTGAGGGTCAGTACCATTCTGCCATGACAGCTTTCCTGAATTCCTTGTTGACGATCACATGTTCCCCTCGGTTATATGAGCAAGACTTGCTTTGCCTGAGGCTGGTTATCCCTAGTAAGACCATTTGCTTCCAAATCTGAATAAATCCTATCGCAAGAATCCTTTCCAATAATCCTCCTCCCGCTGATGTAAGGCTGACTGGCCTTTGACCTCTCGGGGTTTCCCTGTTGATCTTCTTAAACATCAGTACAACGTTGACCATTCTCCGGTCCTCTGGGACCTGAGTAACTGCTGAAGAGCACACAAGGATCTCCGTCAATACGTCTGCAATCTCCTCCCTCCCTCCCTCAGCACCCTGGGATAGATCCCAACAGATCCTGGGGACCTGTTAACTTGTGTTTATCAAGACACCCAACACCTCCTCCTCCTCCTTAATATTGACCTGCCCTTGAGTATCAAGATACCCCTCACTAATCTTAGCTTCATCATGCCCTTCTCCCTGGTGAATGCCCCCTATGAACTATTTATTTAGGACCATACTCCCTCCCTCCAGCTGCTTGCATAAACTCCCTCCTTTAAGTACATTTAAGCCGTCATTGGACAGGGATATGGATGTACATGGAATAGTGTAGGTTAGATGGGCTTCAGATTGATATGACAGGTCGGTGCAACATCGAGGGCCGAAGGGCCTGTACTGCGCTGTAATGTTCGATGTTATCCTTGAGCAGACCTACACTCTCTGCAACGACTGGGAACCCTCCAACCACAGGGGATGAACTTGGACTTCACCAGTTTCTTCATCCCCCCTCCCCCCACCTTGTCTCAGCCGAATCCCTCCAGCCCGGCACCGCCTTCCTGACCTGCAGTCTTCTTCTTGACCTCTCCGCCTCCACCCTACTCCGACCTATCACCCTCACCTTGACCTCTTTCCACCTATCACATTTCCAACGCCCCTCCTCCAAGTCCCTCCTCCCTACCTTTTATCTTCTCCTGCTGAACACTCTCTGCCTTGCAGACCTACCCTTTCCCTCACTATCCTGTTGCTCCTGAAATACACATAAAATGCCTTGGGATTTTCCTTTCTGCTGTCTGCCATTGACATTTCATGGTTTCTTCCACCCTCCTAATTCCTTGTGTAATCTCCTTCCTAGAACGGCCCCTTCCCTCGTATCGATTATCCACATTTTGTTTCAAGAACCCCTCCTGCTTGCACCAAACAAATTCTTCCCCGTCTCAGCCCCTGGCAGTAAGGGTGTCCCAAACAATGGTGGATGACATCAATCAACTTGATATGTCTTTCCAGTATTAACAGAAAGAAACAGAACACTGAGGGAGCTAGAATTAAAAACAGAAAGTGAGAAACAGAGAGAGAGTGGGGGTGAGCATCAGCATTAATGTTTCAAATGGCAAGTTCCCCTCTGAGCCCCTCACCATCCTGACTTGGAAATATATCGCCGTTGCTTCAGTGTCACTGGGTCAGAATCCTGGAATTCCCTCCCTTGGGGACATTGATTAGATTAGATCACTCACAGTGTGGAAACAGGCCCTTCGGCCCAACAAGTCCACACCGACCTGCCGAAGTCCAACTCACCCATACCCCTACTTTACCCCTTACCTAACACTACGGGCAATTTATCACGGCCAATTCACCTGACCTGCACATCTTTGGACTGTGGGAGGAAACCGGAGCACCCGGAGGAAACCCACGCAGACACGGGGAGAATGTGCAAACTCCACACAGTCAGTCGCCTGAGGCGGGAATTGAACCCGGGTCTCTGGCGCTGTGAGGCAGCAGTGCTAACCACTGTGCCACCATGCCATCCACTCACATGGGTCTATCCTCAGCACATGGACTGCAGCGATTCAAGAAGGCAGCTCACCCCCACTTTCTCAAGGGGCAACTAGGGATGGGGTAATAAATCCTGGCCCAGCCAGCGATGCCCATGTCCCACGAATGAATTGAACAGAAGGTGGAAAATAATCTGAGGGGTTTCAAGCCACTGGAAGGTGAGAGTAGGGGGAGGTGTAGGATGAAGCATTTTTGAAATGTAGTCTCTGTAGCAAACACCAACCAAGCCACAAACAGCAATATGACAATGACAGCTTGGCTTGTGCATCATCAGAGGATTGGGATTGGACTGTGCAGCTGTACTATCGGCAGCAGCCAGCAGAGGTCCTCAGCCGCCTACATAATCTCAGCCTCAGGCAGAAAGTTCTTCAGCCAATCTGACAGGAGTTCCCTTGTCTCGATAACCTCCTTATAAAGTGTCACACACCCGAGGGACGGGACGCTGTGCTGATAATGTCCCCAGGCTGGTCATCCAGACCCCTGGGGCTAACAATGTGGGGACGTGAGTTTGAATTTGACCATGGCAGACTGGGAAGTTTGAATTCAACTCAGTAATAATCTGAAATTAAAAATCAATGTCGATTGTTATAAACATCTGGGACACAAATGTCCCTTTAGGGAGGGAAATCTGCCGTCCTTACCTGGTCTGGCCTACATGTGACTCCAGACCCATAGCAATGTGGCTGAGTCTTAAACTGCCCTCTGGGTAATTAGGGATAGACAATAAATACCAGCCCAGCTAGTAACTACCCTGAGTGGACAATAAACTCCTGCTTCCAGCCAGACTTCCTTTCTCAAACTCCTATTATTGACACCATCACTCACCAATCGATTTCAGCAGCAGGATCAGATCATTGGATGTTGTACTGGGGATTACAGGAGGATATTTTTCCTTTAAATATGAATTCGAGAACAGCTCCTTCCCCGCTTTTTTCAGACTTTTGAATGGACTTCTCAAATATTAATTCAGCTCTCTGGCTTTGCTCTGCGGCTGTAACACTGTATTGTGCACTCTGCTCTGCTACCCCTGATACACTTTGTAAACATAGAACATAGAAAAGTACAGCACAGAACAGGCCCATAGACCCACGATGTTGTGCTGAGGTTTAATCCTAATGTCAAATATAGTAACAACCTACGCCCCCCTCACCTCACTGCTATCCATGTGCATGTCCTGCAGTCGCTTAAATGTACCCAACGACTCTGCTTCCACCACCACCGCTGGCAACGCATTCCATACCTCACAACTCTCTGCATAAAGAACCTACCTCTGACGTCTCCTCTATACCTTCCTCCTAATATCTTCAAACTATGACTCCTCGTACCAGTCAATCCTGCCCTGGGGATATGTCTCTGTCTATTGACTCTATCTATTCCTCTCATTACCTTGTATACCTCGATCAGGTCTCCTCTCTTCCTCCTCCTCTCCAGAGAGAAAAGTCTGAGCTTATTCAACCTCCCTTCATAAGGCAAGCCATCCAGTCCAGGCAGCATCCTGGTAAACCTTCTTTGCACCCTCTCCAAAGCCTCTGTATCTTTCCTATAGTAGGGCGACCAGAACTGGACACAATATTCCAAGTGTGGTCTCACCAGGGACTTGTAGAGCTGCAGCAAAACCTCGTGGCTCTTAAACTCGATCCCCCTGTTAACGAAAGCCAAAACACCAAATGCTTTCTTTACAACCCTATCCACTTGGATGGCAACTTTGAGGGATCTATGTACTTGCACACCCAGATCCCTCTGTCCCTCCACACTGCCAAGAATCCTGTCTTTAATCCTATATTCAGCATTCAAGGTCGACCTTCCAAAATGCATTACTTTGCATTTATCCAGGTTGAACTCCATCTGCCATTTCTCAGCCCAGCTCTGCATCCTGTCTATGTCGCGCTGCAGCCTGCAGCAGCCCTCGATACTATCGATGACCCTTCCAACCTTTGTGTCATCAACAAATTTACTAACCCACCCCTCAACCTCCCCATCCAAGTCATTTATAAAAACTACAAAGAGCAGAGGCCCAAGAACAGAGCCCTGCGAGACCCCACTCAACACTGACCTCCAGGCAGAATAATTTCCATCTATAACCACTCTCTGCCTTCTGTCAGCCAGCCAATTCTGAATCCAGATAGCCAAATCTCCCTGTATCCCATACTTCCTGACTTTATGAATGAGCCTACCACGGGGAACCTTATCAAAGGCCTTGCTGAAGTCCATATACACCACATCCACTGCTCGATCCTCATCAATGTTTCTAGTCACATCCTCAAAGAACTCAATAAGATTGTGAGGCATGACCTGCCCCTCACAAAGCCATGCTGACTACCTTTAATCACACTATTCTTTGCCAAATTGTCATAAATCCTATCCCTCAGAATCCTTTCCAAAACCTTGCTGACCACAGACGTAAGACTGACTGGTCTGTAATTGCCAGGGATTTCCCTATTACCCTTCTTGAAAAGAGGAACAACATTTGCCTCCTTCCAATCCTCCGGTACGACTCCCGTGGAGAGTGAGGAGGCAAATATCCTCACCAGCGGCTTAGCAACCTCCTTTCTCACTTCCCGGAGCAGCCTCGGATAAATCTGGTCTGGCCCTGGGGACTTATCAATCTTAATGTTTGCCAAAATTTCCAGCACATCACCTTCATCAATCTTGATCTGTTCAAGACCGTATCCCAGCTCCTCAAAGTTCTCATTCACAACAAGGTCCCTTTCCTTGTGAAAACTGAAGCAAAAAACTCATTTCGGGCTTCCCCTATCTGCTCAGACTCCATGCACAAGTTCCCTCCGCTATCCCTGACTGGCCCTACCTCCTCCCTGGCCATTCTCTTATTCCTCATGTGTAAGTAAAATGCCTTTGGGTTCTCCCTAATCCTTCCTGCCAACCCTTTCTCGTGCCCCATCCTGGCTCTCCTCAGTCCAATTCTGAGCTCCTTTCTAGTGAGTCTGTAATCCTCTAAAGCTGTGCTAGATCCTTGCTTCCTCCACCTCACATAATCTGCCTTCTTCCTTTTGATGAGAAGTTCCTCTGCTCTCGTCATCCAAGGTCCCTTAATCTTTTCCCTTCTTACCTGTCTCAGAGGAACACATTTGTGCATCACTCACAACAACTGCTCCTTAAACAGTCCCCACATGTCTGCTGTGCCCTTTCTGTGGAACAATTGCTCCCAGTCTGTACTTCCCAACTCCCATCTGATAGCGTCATAATTTCCTTTTCCCCAAGTAAATATCTTCCCTCGGTAACTGCTCCTTTCCCTCTCCAAGACTATGGTAAATGTGAGGCAGTTGTGATCACTGTCACGAAAGTGTTCTCCCACCACGAGATCTGACACCTGTCCTGGCTCGTTGCCGAGCACCAAATCCAAAATGGCCTCTCCCCTCGTCGGCCTGTCTACATACTGAGTAAGGAAACCCTCCTGAACACACCTGACAAAAACGGCTCCATCCAAACCATCTGCACTAAGGAGGTTCCAGTCGATATTGGGAAAGTTGAAATCGCCCATAACAACAACCCTGCTACACCTGCATGTTTCCAGAATCTGCCCCCCATGAGATCTTCAATCTCCGTACTGCTATTAGGGGGTCTGTAGAAAACCCCCAATGAGGTGGCTGTTCCCTTGCTGTCCCTAACTCCCACCCATACTGACTCAGTAGACAAACCTTCCTCAACAACCTTCGTTTCTGTAGCTGTGACGCACTCTCTGATTAGCAATGCTACACCCCCTCCTCTTTTTCCACCCTCCCTGTTCTTTTTAAACGTTCTAAACCCTGGAACATCAAGCAACCATCCCTGCCTCTGTGAAACCCACATCTTCATTATGGCCACAACATCGTAGCCCCAAATACTGATCCATGCTCTCAGTTCGTCACTCTTATTTCTGACCCTCCTTGCATTAAAGCAGACACACTTTAACCGATCCCTTGGTTTCATTGCGTGAGAAACCCTCCTGATAGATTCAATATATCCTGTCAATGTCCTGTCTGCAACTGTCCCCCTCTCAGATATAAGGCTCTGATTCCCACCCTCCTGCCAAACTAGTTTAAACCCTCCCGATTGTATGGTACCATCTGCCTAAGGAGCACACAAAACAACACTTTTCACTGTATCCTGGTACTTGTGACAATAAAACAAACCTTCCTCTGGTGTGCTCTAGAGCATGACTCACTGAGGTCTAATCTGCAAGGATAGCAAGTAATCAAGAAAGCTCGTAGACTTTATTGTGAGGGGAATTGAATGCACGAGAGGGAGATTATGGTTCAGTTACCACACCTGGAGTACAGTTATGATCCTGCTCACCTTGTCTAAGGAAGGATATTACTGGGCTTGAAACATTTCAGAGAAGGTCTAACAGTTGAATATCTGGAATGAGCAGGTAGTTTTATGAGGAAAAAATTGGACAGGCTCAGCTTGTATCCATTGGAGTTTAAGAGAGAGTAAGGACTGCAGATGCTGGAGAGTCAGAGTCAAACCGGGTGGCGTTGGAAAAGCACAGCAGGTCAGGCAGGAAAATCGATGTTTCAGACATAAGCCCTTCATCAGGAATGTGGGGGAGGTGGGTGGGGCCTGAGAGATACATGGGGGTTTGGGAGAAGGGAGCTGACAGTGTGATAGGTAGATGAAGGTGGGGGGGTGAAGGTGATAGGTCAGAGGGGAAGGTGGAGCGGATCGGTGGGAAGGAAGATGGACAGGTCAAGGGGGCGGTGCCGGGTTGGAGGGTTGGATCTGGGATAACGTGAGGGGAGGGGAGATGAGGAAACTGGTGAATTCGATGTTGATCCCGTGGGGTTGGAGGGTCCCAAGGCAGAAGATGAGGCGTTCTTCCTCCAGGTGTCGGGTGGTAAAGGAGTGGTGATGGAGGAGGCCCAGGACCTGAGGAATGGGAGGGGGAGTTGAAATGGTCAACCACGGGGCAGTGGGATTGGTCGGTGTGTGTATCCCAGAGATATTCTCTGAAACACTCAGCAAGTTGGTATCCTGTCTCCCCAGCGTAGAGGAGACCGCAGCGGGAGCAACTGACACTGTAGGTGAGGTGTCTGGATGTGCAGGAAAATCTCTGTTGGATGTGAAAAGATTGGTCTTTAGAAGAGTGAGATGGAAAGGATGCAGAGATTTTGATCATTTTTAAGGCCATGGTAAAGAGGTTGTGAAATGCGAGTGACGGGAAGGCCTTTGGGGGGAGTCGGAAGGTAGGTTTGAGATTACGGAACAGAGCAACCACAAACCGCCCTGAAGGGAGTGTGGACACAAGGGTCCGAGTCCTCGTATTCTTGTTTGTGTGTTCATAAAAGCAACTCAGCGTATACCTCCTCATGGGAAATTGTAGATAGGCAACAAATACCGGTCTCACCAGTGATACTACACTCTTGAATTCCATTTTTAAATGAATCACATTTTTAAAAAATTCACTCATGGGCATCACTGGCTGGGGTCTGTATTTATTCCCCGTCCCTAGTTGCCCCTTGAGAAGGTGGGGGTGAGCTGCCTTCTTGAACCGCTGCAGTCCATGTGCTGTGGGTAGACCCACAATGCCCTTAGGGAGGGAATTCCAGGATTCTGACCCAGTGACACTGAAGGAACGGTGATATATTTCCAAGTCAGGATGGTGAGGGGCTTGGAGGGGAACTTGCAGGGGGTGGTGTTCCCATGTATCTGCTGCCCATGTCCTTCTAGATGGAAGTGGTCATGGGTTTGGAAGGTGCTGCCTGAGGGTCTTTGGTGAGTTTCTGCAGGGCATCTTGTAGATGGTACACACTGCTGCTACTGAGTGTGGGTGGGGGAGGGAGTGGGTGTTTGTGGGTGTGGTGCCAATCAAGCGGCTGCTTTGTCCTGGATGGAGCTGAGCTTCTTGAGTGTTGTTGGAGCTGCCCCCATTCAGGGCAAGTGACTCCACAAATACAAATGAGAAATTTCACGCCAAAATACTCTGTACACTAACACACTGTACACTTGGAAACGGTTAAGAGATAGGATTTAGAATCATCTAGAGAGGAATAAGTCGGTTGGGGTAGTCAACACGGTTTTGTGAAGGGTAGGTCGTGCCTCACAAACCTTACTGAGTTCTTTGAGAAGGTGACCAAACAGGTGGATGAGGGTAAAGCGGTTGATGTGGTGTATGTGGATTTCAGTAAGGTGTTTGATAAGGTTCCCCATGGTAGGCTATTGCACAAAATATGGAGTTTCGGGATTGAGGATGATTTAATGGTTTAGATCAGAATTGGCTAGCTGAAAGCAGACAGAGGGTGGTGGTTGATGGGGAATGTTCATCCTGGAGTTCAGTTGTTAGTGGTGTACCGCAAGGGTCAGTGTTGGGTCCACTGTTGTTTGTCATTTTTATAAATGACCTGGATGTGGGTGTAGAAGGGTGGGTTAGTAAATTTGTGGATGATAATAATCTAAGTAATCTAATCTAAAAAAAAAGACACTAAGGCTGGTGGAATTGTGGACAGTGCGGAAGGATGATGTAGGTTACAGAGGAACATAGATAAGCTGCAGAGATGGGCTGAGAGGTGGCTAATGGAGTTCAATGTGGAAAAGTGTGAGGTGATTCACTTTGGAAGGGGTAACAGGAATGCAGAGTACTAGGCTAATGGTAAGATTCTTGGTAGTGTAGATGAGCAGAGAGATCTCGGTGTCCAGGTACACAGATCCTTGAAAGTTGCCACCCAGGCTGATAGGGATGTTAAGAAAGCATACGGTGTGTTAGCTTTTATTAACAGAGGGATTGAGTTTCGTAACCATGAGGTCATGCTGCAGCTGTACAAAACTCTGGTGTGGCCGCACTTGGAGTATTGTGTACAGTTCTGGTCACTGCATTATAGGAAGGATGTGGAAGCTTTGGAAAGGGTGCAGAGGAGATTTACTGGGATGTTGCCTGGTATGGAGGGAAGGGCTTATGAGGAAAGGCTGAGGGACTTGAGGCTGTTCTCGTTAGAGAGAAGAAGGTTGAGAGGTGACTTATTGAGACATATAAGATAATCAGAGGGTTAGATAGGGTGGGCAGTGAGAGCCTTTTTCCTCGGATGGTGATGGCTAGCACGAGGGGACATAGCTTTAAATTGAGGGGTGATAGATATAGGACAGATGTCAGAGGTAGTTTCTTTACTCAGAGAGTAGTAGGGGTGTGGAACACACTGCCTGCAACAGTAGTAGACTCACCAACTTTAAGGGTGTTTAAATGGTCATTGGATAGACATCTGGATGAGAATGGAACAGTCTAGGTTAGATGGGCTTCAGATTGGTTTTCACAGGTCGGCACAACATCGAGGGCCGAAGGGCCTGTACTGTGCTGGAATGTTCTATGTCCTATGAGTGAAAATGAATGGACAAGTACGCTGGAATGAGTCATCAACACTGAACAACAGACAAAGACAAAGAAAAGAGTAGCCCGACAAGAAAAAACTGGTCAAGCTTACGCACAGCAATAACATGGACAATTCAGAGACTCGGATAAAGTCGGTTAGACCGACCACTCTCAGACATGGAAAAGGCCGTCCTAGTACAAGGGATATGGACAAAAAGGACTTCATAACAGCATTGGAAACCACCCTGAAAAACAACAGACTTATGGAAGAAATCCAGCAGGCCATCAGACAGACAGTAGCACCAACACTAAGCAGAATGAAAGAAGGGAACACCACAACACACAGGAAAGCCCCGGAAGGTCTCAGAAAAGACTGTAATCCTACCGGCAGACAAAGGACATATGACCATCATCCTGAACAGAACACAATACATTGAAAAAGCAAACACACTACTCACAGATACCGACACCTACCAACAGGTAGTGATGGACAGCTAGAAAACCATCTTACAGCAAACCCTGAGGAAACTTCACAAGGCAGGTGACATTAACAGGACAGACCTCCAGAGAATGAAACCTGAAGGATCCAACACACCCCGTTTCTATGGATTACCTAAGGTATGCAAACTAGGGCCCTCCCCCAGACCCATTGTCTCACTCCCTGTACACCGACATACAGACTAACAAAGGAACTGCAATGCAAACTGAAACACCAAGTAGAAGACTCACACCGCTCCATCCACTCCACGCAGGAATCCTTAACAGCATCAAAGACACCAAGGTAGAGGATGATGAGGTCATGGTTTCCTTCGATGTATGGCCCTATTCACATCAACAAACTTCACCCTGACCAAAGAAACACTGGCCTCACTGCTAGGCAAACCAAGGACACAAACAGCTGACAGCACCAACTCCGTCAGCAGGGACAGCATCCTAAAGCTAGTAGATCTGTGCCTCACAACCCACATCACCTTCAATGACAAGACCAACAAACAAATCAATGGGACACCCATGGGATCACCAATATCAGGATTCTTGAAGCAGTTTTGAAGAGGTTGGAATGAACAGCCCTCCCCATGATCTAGCCCAAGCTTTGGATCCACTGTGTGGATGATACCTTTGTCATCACGAAACGGAACAAATTAGAATAAACCCACAAACACATAAACAACATCCTTACTGGTATAAAGTTCTCCAATGAGGAAGAGAATAATAACAGACTCCCCTTACTAGATGTCACATTCGAATGAAAAGCCAGTGGCAAGCTGCAGACCAGCGTCTACAGGAAAGCCATACACACTGACCAGATACTCAACTACAGGAGCAATCATCCCAACACCCACAATCAAAGCTGCATCAGGACATTATTTAAACTGGCCATAACACAATGCAGCACCCAAGAACTACAAGATGCTGAGGTAAAACATCTAAACAGCGATTCAGGAACAATGGGTATCTGAGAAACACAGTCTGCTGATTCCTACACAACAGACATAAACAAGGAGACACAACACGCCCAGAAACTCTAGCCACCCTACCATACATCGAAGACATCTCGGAGATGACAACCAGACTATTCTGGCCCCAAGGCATCATGGTAGCTCACAAACCTACCACCACACTGACCCAGCTCCTGCTGAATCTAAAGGACACAGTACCAACCATCAGCAGAACTAACGTCATTTACAAAATACCCTGAAAGGACTACGACAAACATTACCTTGTGAGCCCGCTGTCAAGGAAAGGCCGCCAGCATTTTCAAAGATCCATCCCACCCTGGCAATGTTTTTCTACAACCTCTACCATCGGGGAGAAGGTACAGAAGCCTGAACACACACACCAGCCGGTTTCACAACAGTTTCTACCCCACTGTTGTTAGAATACTGAATGGCCTCACAAACTCTTAACATTCACCTGTACCTGTGTTTTGTTTTTGCTGCTGTTTACCTATTATTTACTATCTATGCGACTTAACTCTGTGATCTGTCTGGATTGGTCACAAGACAAAGCTTTTCACTGTGTCTCGGTACACATGACAATAAATTCAATTCAAATCAATTCATTGGACAGACAGGCAGGAAACTAGCCACCAGGATAGATGAGCACCAACTAGCCACCAAAAGACATGTCCAACTATCACTGGTATCCGTACACACAGATGATGAGGGACACCCGTTTGACTGGGACAATACATCGATCCTGGGAGAGGCTAAACAAAGACAGGCAGAGGAATTCCTAAAGGCCTGGCATTCAAACCAGAACTCCATTAACAAACATTTATCAACCTCTCAGAAAAAGAACCAGAGGTGATGTCACCCACCACAACGGACCAAGACACACAAATAACAAGTGGGACAGAACACCAGCGCTTCATCAGAGGCTCACTGATGATGTTAAAAGATATTACTTTCATGGTGATGAAACGTTTGGGAAGAAATCTTCCAGCTCAGTGAGCAAACTCACAACCTGAAATGGGGAGTATTCCATCACCCTCCTGACTTGTGCCTTGTCGATGGTGGACAGGCTTTGGGGAGTCAGGAGGTGAGTTACTCACTGCAGGATTCCTTGGCTCTGACCTGCTCCTGTAGCTGCTGTGTTTATGTGGTGAGTCCAGTTGAATTTCTGGTCAATGGTAACCCCCAGGATGTTGATAGTGAGGGATTCAGTGATGGTAACACCGTTGGGTGTCAAGGGGCGGTGGTTAGATTGTCTCTCATTGGTGGTGGTCATAGTTTGGCATTTGTGTGGCGTGAATGTTCCTTGCCACTTGTCAGCCCAAGCAGCATCCGAGGAGCAGGAGAATCAACATTTCAGCTCTTACACCTGCTACATCGATTCTCCTGCTCCTCGGACGCTGCCTGGCCTGCTGCGCTTTTCCAGCACCTCACTTTTCAACTCTGGTCTCCAGCATCAGCAGTCCTCACTTTCTCCTAGTTGTCAGCCCAAGCCTGGAGATTAGACAGCCTTTGTATTGATGGCCCTGGAGAGTTGAGCACCAACTGGGACTTGGGACAACTCAGTTGATGGATCACCATAAGGATCAGACAAAGAATTAACATCTCAGCTCACACCAACACTCACCCTGCCCCCATCCCCAATGCCTCCTCCCTCCAAAACAAAAGGGTGAATTGTTCCTTCACGTCACCAATGCTGTGTGAGAGTTTGGAAACCATGTCACTGATTACATGTCTACAGCAGCAGAGACACCATTACTCACGGTCAAATCCACAGTCACATCCTACCGAGTGAGTTCGTTAGGAAGAGGCAGCGTAGATTTCGAGGGGGGGCTTTATATTTAACCAACTCGCTGAAGTTTTGTTTTTAAAAGAGATAACAGAAAGATTCATTGCAGGTAACTCTGTTAGGATTATACAGTACAGACCCTTTGAACTATTGAGTCTGTAGCAACACAAACGATTCTAAATCTGCACTTTCCAGCCCTTGGCCCATAAACTTTCAAAAGTATCTGGAAGGCTGTGAGCTATCCTGCCTGAACCACCCTCCCTCCCAGGCAGTACATTCCACAGCTCGACCTCCCTCTGGGTCCAACAAAATATCCTCAAACCCCCTTTTCAACATCCTACACTTCACCCTAAAATGATGCCCCCTTATTTGGTCTGGACTGGAGACCCTAGGGGTCTGATATATATTAAAGATTGGGATCTTGCTATGCATTGTACAATTTGAGTGTTTGCAGAAAACTTTAAAGAATTGTAAACTGTCAGGGGGGCAGTATGGAATTCCATAAGGACATTGCCATTTGTTGGAGTGGGAGGATAGGAGGCAGATGGGCTTCAATGCAGAGGGGGGTCCGGTGATGCACTTTGGTCGGAAGAACATTGTAAGGCAAAATAAAAGAAGGGGGACAATTCTAAATGGGGGGGGGGGGGGGGGGGCAGAGGGAGCTGGGGGTGTATGATCACAACACCAGGTTATAGTCCAACAGCTTTAACTGAAACCACAAGGCTTCAGACTGCCGTCCCTTTGTCAGGGGAAGTCCAAAAGCTTGTGATTTCAAATAAGGCCGTTGGACCTTAACCTGTTGGACCTTAACCTGGTGTAATTTGACTTCTGACCTTGTCCACCCCAGTCGAACACCCACACCTCCACATCACAGATCACTGAAGGGGAGGGAGCAGTGAATAAAGCACACAGCGCCCTCAGCTTTATTAACAAGGGCAAGAAGTTGATGTCAAACTTATACAAGACACGTGTTAGCCCTTGGCTGGAGGATTGTGCACAGTTGTGGGCACCATGTTATAGGGAAGATGTGAACATATTGGAGAGAGTGCAGAAGTGGATTACAGGAATGGCTCACCCCTGCGTTTTCCCACGGCCAGTCCACCTAACCTACTCATACTTGGACTGTGGGAGGAAACCGGAGCACCCAGAGGAAACTCACGCAGACACGGGGAGTTGGAGTCACAGAGATGTACAGATCCTTCCATCCCACTCGGCCAGGCTGAGCAGATTTCCTGAACTGGTTGAGTCCTATTTGCCAGCACTTGGCCCCAAGACCCTCCAAACCCTTCCTATTCACGTCCCCATCCAGGTACCTTCTAAAAGTTGTCATTGTACCAGCCTCCACCACTTCCTCTGGCAGCTCATTCCATACACATACCACCTCCTGTGTGAAAATGTTGCCCCTTAGATCCCCTCTCACCCAAAATCAGTGCCCGCTAGTTTTGGACTGCCTGACTCTGGGGAAGTGACCTGCGATAGGGCGAGGGGCAGGCTATTTCCCCTGGGGCTATTCACTCTCTCTGTGTCCTTGGTGGGAAGAATCGAGGCACAGACACAGAGGCACAGACTATTTTCTAAATGGGGAGAAAATTCAGAAATCTGAAGTGCAAAGGGAGTTGGGAGTCTGAGTCCAGGATTGTCTCCAGGATTAACTTGCAGGTTGAGTCGGTAGTTAGGAAGGGAAATACAAGGTTGTCATTCATCTCGAGAGGACGAGAATATAAAAGCAGGGATGTACTTCTGAGACTCTAGAAGGCTCTGGTCAGACCACATTTGGAGTAATGTCGCAGTTTGGGGCCCCATATCCCAGGAAGGATGTACTGGCCCTGGAGCAGGGTCAGAGGAGGGTCACGGGAATGGTCCCAGGAATGAAAGGCTTAACAGATGAGGAACGTTTGTGGACTCTGGGTTTATACTTGACGGGGTTTAGAAAGATGAAGGGAGATCTAATTGAAACTTACACAATACTGAACGGCTTGGACAGAGTGGATGTTGGGAAGGTGTTTCCAATGGAAGGAGAGACTAGGACCCGAGGACACAGCCTTAGAGTAAAGGAAAGGCCTTTCAGAACGGAGTTAAGGAGAAGCGTATTCAGTCAGAGAGAGGGGAATCTGTGGAATTCATTGCCAAAGGGGGCTGTGGAGGCCGGGTCATTGAGTCTGTTTAAGACAGAGTGAGATAGGTTCCTGATTGTCAAGGGGATCAAGGGTTAGGGGGAGAAAGCGGGAGAATGGGGGTGAGAAACTTATCAGGAGAAAGTGAGGGCTGCAGATGCTGGAGATCAGAGCTGAAAATGTGTTGCTGGAAAAGCGCAGCAGGTCAGGCAGCATCCAGGGAACAGGAGAATCGACATTTCGGGCATAAGCCCTTCTTCAGGAAGGGCTTATGCCCGAATCCTTCTTCAGGATTCCTGAAGAAGGGCTTATGGCCGAAACGTCGATTCTCCTGCTCCTTGGATGCTGCCTGACCTGCTGCGTTTTTCCAGCAACACATTTTCAGCTTGGAAACATATCAGCCAGGATTGAATGGCAGGGCAGACCCGATTGGCTGAATGGCCTAATTTCTGCTCCTCTGTCTTTTGGTCCAGTGATGAGAAAGTTCATGGATGAGGATGGACTGAAGAAACTGGTATTATTCAACCTGGAGTGAAGAAAGCTGAGAGGGAGATCAGAGAGAGGTTTCCAACATCATGAGCCGGCTGGAGAGAGTAGAGAGGGAGAAGCTGTTCCCAATTGGAAAAGGATCAGGATTGAGATGGTCAGAGGGTTAAAGTGATGAGGAAATACAACAAGGGGGATGTGAGGATAAACCTTTCCACCCAGCGAGTAGTGAGGGTCTGGAATATTCGGCCTGGAAATGTGAGGGAGGCAGCTTCAACTGCGGCATCGAAGAGGGAATTGGAAGGGCATTTGGATATAACCCAAGTGCAGGGGTATTGGGGAAGGCCCAATGTCACCATGCTCATCGGGAGGGTCTGGTCGACATGATGATGGGCTGCAGAGCATCCTCCTGCACTGAAACTAATCTGTGGTGCGAGCCCTTGGTGTTTTTCCCCAGACAGTCCTCAGCTGCTCCGTGACCCCGGTACACACAGTGACCCCCCTACACACAGTGACCCCGGTACACACAGTGACCCCGGTACACACAGTGACCCCCTACACACAGTGACCCCGGTACACACAGTGACCCCCGTACCCACAGTGACCCCCGTACCCACAGAACCCCCGTACCCACAGTGACCTCTGTACACACAGTGATCCCCTGTACACACAGTGACCCCCGTACACACAGTGACCCCCGTACACACAGTGACCCCGGTACACACAGTGAACCCCGTACACACAGTGAACCCCGTACACACAGTGACCTCTGTACACACAGTGACCCCCGTACACACAGTGACCCCCGTACACACAGTGACCCCGGTACACACAGTGACCCCCGTACACACAGTGATCCCCGTACCCACAGTGACCCCCGTACACACAGAGACCCCCGTACACACAGTGACCCCTGTACAGACAGTGACCCCCGTACACACAGTGACCCCCGTACACACAGTAACCCCTGTACAGACAGTGACCCCGGTACACACAGTGACACCCCGGTACACATAGTGACCCCCGGTACACACAGTGACCCCGGTACACACAGTGATCCCTGTACACACAGTGACCCCCGTACACACAGTGACCCCGGTACACACAGTGATCCCTGTACCCAGCAGTAACCCCTGTACACACAGTGACCCCGGTACACACAGTGATCCCTGTACCCAGCAGTAACCCCTGTACACATAGTGACCCCCGTACACACAGTGATCCCTGTACCCAGCAGTAACCCCTGTACACACAGTGACCCCGGTACACACAGTGACCGCCGTACACACAGTGACCCCCGTACACACAGTGATCCCTGTACACACAGTGATCCCTGTACACACAGTGATCCCTGTACCCAGCAGTAACCCCTGTACACACAGTGACCCCCGTACACACAGTGATCCCTGTACCCAGCAGTGACCCCCGTACACACAGTGACCCCCGTACACACAGTGATCCCCGTACACACAGTGACCCCCGTACACACAGCGATCCCCGTACAGACAGTGACCCCCGTACACACAGTGACAGCCGTACACACAGTGATCCCTGTACCCAGCAGTGACCTCCTTACACACAGTGACCCCGATACACACAGTGACCCCGGTACACACAGTGACCCCTGTACACACAGTGACCCCCGTACACACAGTGACCCCGGTACACACAGGGACCCCGGTACACACAGTGATCCCTGTACCCAGTTGTAACCCCAGTACACACAGTGACCCCCATACACACAGTGATCCCTGTACTCAGCAGTAACCCCTGTACACACAGTGACCCTAGTACACACAGTGATCCCCGCACACACAGTGACCCCCGTACACACAGTGAACCCTGTGCCCAGCAGTAACCCCTGTACACACAGTGGTCCCCATACACACAGTGACCCCGGTACACACAGTGACCCCTGTTCCCACAGTGACCCCCGTACCCACAGTGACCTCTGTACACACAGTGATCCCCGTACACACAGTGACCCCTGTACACACAGTGATCCCCTGTACACACAGTGACCTCTGTACACACAGTGATCCCCGTACACACAGTGACCCCTGTACACACAGTGATCCCCTGTACACACAGTGACCCCCGTACACACAGTGACCCCCGTACACACAGTGATCCCCGTACACACAGTGACCCCCGTACACACAGTGATCCCCGTACACACAGTGACTCCCGTACACACAGTGATCCCCGTACCCACAGTGACCCCGTACCCACACAGTGACCCCCGTACACACAGTGACCCCCGTACCCACAGTGACCACCGTACACACAGTGATCCCCGTACCCACACAGTGACCCCCGTACACACAGTGATCCCCGTACCCACACAGTGACCCCTGTACACACAGTGACCCCCGTACACACAGTGACCCCCGTACACACAGTGATCCCCGTACCCACACAGTGACCCCCGTACCCACACAGTGACCCCCGTACACACAGTGACCCCCGTACACATAGTGACCCCCGTACACACAGTGACCCCCGTACACACAGTGATCCCTGTACACATAGTGACCCCCGTACACACAGTGACCCCCGTACACACAGTGAACCCCGTACACACAGTGACCCCCGTACACACAGTGATCCCCGTACACACAGTGACCCCCGTACACACAGTGATCCCCGTACACACAGTGACCCCCGTACACACACAGTGACCCCCGTACACACAGTGACCCCCGTACACACAGTGACCCCCGTACACACACAGTGATCCCCGTACACACAGTGACCCCTGTACACACAGTGACCGCCGTACACACAGTGACGCCCGTACACACACAGTGACCCCCGGTACATGCAGTGATCCCCGTACACACAGTGACCCCCGTACACACAGTGACCCCCGTACACACACAGTGACCCCCGTACACACACAGTGACCCCCGTACACACAGTGACCCCCGTACACACAGTGACCCCCGTACACACACAGTGATCCCCGTACACACAGTGACCCCTGTACACACAGTGACCGCCGTACACACAGTGACGCCCGTACACACAGTGACCCCCGGTACATGCAGTGATCCCCGTACACACAGTGACCCCCGTACACACAGTGATCCCTGTACACACAGTGACGCCCGTACACACAGTGATCCCCGTACACACAGTGATCCCCGTACACACAGTGACTCCCGTACACACAGTGATCCCCGTACCCACAGTGACCCCGTACACACAGTGATCCCCGTACCCACACAGTGACCCCCGTACACACAGTGATCCCCGTACACACAGTGACCCCCGTACCGACACAGTGACGCCCGTACACACAGTGATTCCCGTACCCACACAGTGACCCCCGTACACACAGTGATCCCCGTACCCACACAGTGATCCCCGTACACACAGTGACCCCCATACACACAGTGACCCCCGTACCCACAGTGACCACCGTACACATAGTGATCCCCGTACCCACACAGTGACCCCCGTACACACAGTGACCCCCGTACACACAGTGACCCCCGTACACACACAGGGACCCCCATACACACAGTGACCCCCGTACACACAGTGACCCCTGTACACACAGTGATCCCCGTACACACAGTGACCCCTGTACACACAGTGACCCCCGTACACACAGTGACCCCCGTACACACACAGTGACCCCCGTACACACACAGTGACCCCCGTACACACAGTGACCCCCGTACACACACAGTGACCCCCGTACACACAGTGACCCCCGTACACACAGTGATCCCCGTACCCACACAGTGATCCCCGTACCCACACAGTGACCCCCGTACACACAGTGATCCCCGTACCCACAGTGACCCCGTACACACAGTGATCCCCGTACCCACACAGTGACCCCCGTACACACAGTGATTCCCGTACCCACACAGTGACCCCCGTACACACACAGTGACCTCCGTACACACAGTGACCCCCGTACACACAGTGACCCCCGTACACACAGTGACCCCGTACACACAGTGATCCCCGTACACACAGTGACCCCCGTACACACAGTGATTCCCGTACCCACACAGTGACCCCCATACACACAGTGACCCCCGTACCCACAGTGACCACCGTACACACAGTGATCCCCGTACCCACACAGTGACCCCTGTACACACAGTGATCCCCGTACCCACACAGTGACCCCCGTACACACACAGTGACCCCCGTACACACAGTGACCCCCGTACACACAGTGACCCCCGTACACACACAGTGACCCCCGTACACACAGTGACCCCCGTACACACAGTGACCCCCGTACCCACACAGTGATCCCCGTACCCACACAGTGACCCCCGTACACACAGTGACCCCCGTACACACAGTGACCCCTGTACACACAGTGACCCCCGTACACACAGTGACCCCCGTACACACAGTGACCCCTGTACACACAGTGACCCCCGTACACACAGTGACCCCCGTACACAAAGTGACCCCTGTACACACAGTGACCCCCGTACACACAGTGACCCCCGTACACACAGTGACCCCTGTACACACAGTGATCCCCGTACACACAGTGACCCCTGTACACACAGTGACCCCCGTACACACAGTGATCCCCGTACACACAGTGACCCCCGTACACACAGTGACCCCTGTACACACAGTGATCTCCGTACACACAGTGACCCCTGTACACACAGTGACCCCCGTACACACAGTGATCCCCGTACACACAGTGACCCCCGTACACACAGTGACCCCCGTACACACAGTGACCCCCGTACACACAGTGGACCCGGTACACACAGTGATCCCCGTACACACAGTGACCCCCGTACACACAGTGACCCCTGTACACACAGTGATCCCCGTACACACAGTGACCCCTGTACACACAGTGATCCCCGTACACACAGTGACTCCCGTACACACAGTGATCCCCGTACACACAGTGACTCCCGTACACACAGTGATCCCCGTACCCACAGTGACCCCGTACACACAGTGATCCCCGTACCCACACAGTGACCCCCGTACACACAGTGATTCCCGTACCCACACAGTGACCCCCGTACACACACAGTGACCTCCGTACACACAGTGACCCCCGTACACACAGTGACCCCCGTACACACAGTGACCCCGTACACACAGTGATCCCCGTACCCACACAGTGACCCCCGTACACACAGTGATTCCCGTACCCACACAGTGACCCCCATACACACAGTGACCCCCGTACACACAGTGATCCCCGTACCCACACAGTGACCCCTGTACACACAGTGATCCCCGTACCCACACAGTGACCCCCGTACACACAGTGACCCCCGTACCCACACAGTGACCCCCGTACCCACACAGTGACCCCCGTACACACAGTGATCCCCGTACACATAGTGACCCCCGTACACACAGTGATCCCCGTACACATAGTGACCCCCGTACACACAGTGAACCCCGTACACACAGTGACCCCCGGTACATGCAGTGATCCCCGTACACACAGTGACCCCCCGTACACACAGTGACCCCTGCACACACAGTGACGCCCGTACACACAGTGACTCCCGTACACACAGTGATCCCCGTACCCACAGTGACCCCGTACACACAGTGATCCCCGTACCCACAGTGACCCCGTACACACAGTGATCCCCGTACCCACACAGTGACCCCCGTACACACAGTGACCCCCGTACACACACAGTGACCCCCGTACCGACACAGTGACGCCCGTACACACAGTGATCCCCGTACCCACACAGTGATCCCCGTACACACAGTGACCCCCATACACACAGTGACCCCCGTACCCACAGTGACCACCGTACACACAGTGATCCCCGTACCCACACAGTGACCCCCGTACACACAGTGACCCCTGTACACACAGTGACCCCCGTACACACAGTGACCCCCGTACACACACAGTGACCCCCGTACACACAGTGACCCCCGTACACACAGTGATCCCCGTACCCACACAGTGACCCCCGTACACACAGTGACCCCCGTACACACAGTGACCCCTGTACACACAGTGACCCCCGTACACACAGTGACCCCCGTACACACACAGTGACCCCCGTACACACAGTGACCCCCGTACACACAGTGATCCCCGTACCCACACAGTGACCCCCGTACACACAGTGACCCCTGTACACACACAGTGACCCCCGTACACACAGTGACCCCCGTACACACAGTGACCCCCGTACACACACAGTGACCCCCGTACACACAGTGATCCCCGTACCCACACAGTGACCCCCGTACACACAGTGACCCCCGTACACACACAGTGACCCCCGTACACACACAGTGACCCCCGTACACACAGTGACCCCCGTACCCACACAGTGACCCCCGTACACACAGTGACCCCCGTACACACAGTGACACCCGTACACACACAGTGATCCCCGTACACACAGTGACGCCCGGACACACAGTGACCCCCGTACACACACAGTGATCCCCGTACCCACACAGTGACCCCCGTACACACAGTGACCCCCGTACACACAGTGATCCCCGTACCCACACAGTGATCCCCGTACACACAGTGATCCCCGTACACACAGTGACCCCCGTACACACAGTGACCCCCGTACACACACAGTGATCCCGGTACCCACACAGTGACCCCGTACACACAGTGACCCCTGTACACACAGTGACCCCCGTACACACAGTGACCCCCGTACACACAGTGATCCCCGTACACACAGTGACCCCCGTACACACAGTGATCCCCGTACACACACAGTGACCCCCGTACACACAGTGACCCCCGTACACACAGTGACCCCCGTACACACATTGACCCCCGTACACACACAGTGATCCCCGTACACACAGTGACCCCCGTACCCACACAGTGACCCCCGTACACACAGTGACCCCCGTACACAGTGATCCCCGTACCCAAACAGTGACCCCCGTACACACAGTGAACCCCGTACACACAGTGATCCCCGTACCCACACAGTGATCCCCGTACCCACACAGTGATCCCCGTACCCACACAGTGACCCCCGTACACACAGTGATCCCCGTACACACAGTGACCCCCGTACACACAGTGATCCCCGTACACACAGTGACCCCCGTACACACACAGTGACCCCCGTACCGACACAGTGACGCCCGTACACACAGTGATCCCCGTACCCACACAGTGATCCCCGTACACACAGTGACCCCCATACACACAGTGACCCCCGTACCCACAGTGACCACCGTACACACAGTGACCACCGTACACACAGTGATCCCCGTACCCACACAGTGACCCCCGTACACACAGTGACCCCTGTACAAACAGTGACCCCCGTACACACAGTGACCCCCGTACACACACAGTGACCCCCGTACACACAGTGACCCCCGTACACACAGTGATCCCCGTACCCACACAGTGACCCCCGTACACACAGTGACCCCCGTACACACAGTGACCCCTGTACACACAGTGACCCCCGTACACACAGTGACCCCCGTACACACACAGTGACCCCCGTACACACAGTGACCCCCGTACACACAGTGATCCCCGTACCCACACAGTGATCCCCGTACCCACACAGTGACCCCCGTACACACAGTGACCCCTGTACACACACAGTGACCCCCGTACACACAGTGACCCCCGTACACACAGTGACCCCCGTACACACACAGTGACCCCCGTACACACAGTGATCCCCGTACCCACACAGTGACCCCCGTACACACAGTGACCCCCGTACACACACAGTGACCCCCGTACACACACAGTGACCCCCGTACACACAGTGACCCCCGTACCCACACAGTGACTCCCGTACACACAGTGACCCCCGTACACACAGTGACACCCGTACACACACAGTGATCCCCGTACACACAGTGACCCCCGGACACACAGTGACCCCCGTACACACACAGTGATCCCCGTACCCACACAGTGACCCCCGTACACACAGTGACCCCCGTACACACAGTGATCCCCGTACCCACACAGTGATCCCCGTACACACAGTGATCCCCGTACACACAGTGACCCCCGTACACACAGTGACCCCCGTACACACACAGTGATCCCGGTACCCACACAGTGACCCCGTACACACAGTGACCCCTGTACACACAGTGACCCCCGTACACACAGTGACCCCCGTACACACAGTGATCCCCGTACACACAGTGACCCCCGTACACACAGTGATCCCCGTACACACAGTGATCCCCGTACCCACACAGTGACCCCCGTACACACAGTGACCCCCGTACACACAGTGACCCCCGTACACACATTGACCCCCGTACACACACAGTGATCCCCGTACACACAGTGACCCCCGTACCCACACAGTGACCCCCGTACACACAGTGACCCCCGTACACACAGTGACCCCCGTACACAGTGATCCCCGTACCCAAACAGTGACCCCCGTACACACAGTGAACCCCGTACACACAGTGATCCCCGTACCCACACAGTGATCCCCGTACCCACACAGTGTTCCCCGTACCCACACAGTGACCCCCGTACACACAGTGATCCCCGTACACACAGTGACCCCCGTACACACAGTGATCCCCGTACCCACACAGTGATCCCCGTACACACAGTGATCCCCGTACACACAGTGACCCCCGTACACACAGTGACCCCCGTACACACACAGTGATCCCGGTACCCACACAGTGACCCCCGTACACACAGTGACCCCTGTACACACAGTGACCCCCGTACACACAGTGACCCCCGTACACACAGTGACCCCCGTACACACAGTGATCCCCGTACACACAGTGACCCCCGTACACACAGTGACCCCCGTACACACAGTGATCCCCGTACACACAGTGACCCCCGTACACACAGTGAACCCCGTACACACAGTGACCCCCGGTACATGCAGTGATCCCCGTACACACAGTGAACCCCGTACACACAGTGACCCCCGGTACATGCAGTGATCCCCGTACACACAGTGACCCCCGTACACACAATGATCCCCGTACACACAGTGATGCCCGTACACACAGTGACTCCCGTACACACAGTGATCCCCGTACCCACAGTGACCCCGTACACACAGTGATCCCCGTACCCACAGTGACCCCGTACACACAGTGATCCCCGTACCCACACAGTGACCCCCGTACACACAGTGACCCCCGTACACACACAGTGACCCCCGTACCGACACAGTGACGCCCGTACACACAGTGATCCCCGTACCCACACAGTGATCCCCGTACACACAGTGACCCCCATACACACAGTGACCACCGTACACACAGTGATCCCCGTACCCACACAGTGACCCCCGTACACACAGTGACCCCTGTACACACAGTGACCCCCGTACACACAGTGACCCCCGTACACACACAGTGACCCCCGTACACACAGTGACCCCCGTACACACAGTGATCCCCGTACCCACACAGTGACCCCCGTACACACAGTGACCCCCGTACACACAGTGACCCCTGTACACACAGTGACCCCCGTACACACAGTGACCCCCGTACACACACAGTGACCCCCGTACACACAGTGACCCCCGTACACACAGTGATCCCCGTACCCACACAGTGATCCCCGTACCCACACAGTGACCCCCGTACACACAGTGACCCCCATACACACACAGTGACCCCCGTACACACAGTGACCCCCGTACACACACAGTGACCCCAGTACACACAGTGATCCCCGTACCCACACAGTGACCCCCGTACACACAGTGACCCCCGTACACACACAGTGACCCCCGTACACACACAGTGACCCCCGTACACACAGTGACCCCCGTACCCACACAGTGACCCCCGTACACACAGTGACCCCCGTACACACAGTGACACCCGTACACACACAGTGATCCCCGTACACACAGTGACCCCCGGACACACAGTGACCCCCGTACACACACAGTGATCCCCGTACCCACACAGTGACCCCCGTACACACAGTGACCCCCGTACACACAGTGATCCCCGTACCCACACAGTGATCCCCGTACACACAGTGATCCCCGTACACACAGTGACCCCCGTACACACAGTGACCCCCGTACACACACAGCGATCCCGGTACCCACACAGTGACCCCGTACACACAGTGACCCCTGTACACACAGTGACCCCCGTACACACAGTGACCCCCGTACACACAGTGATCCCCGTACACACAGTGACCCCCGTACACACAGTGATCCCCGTACACACAGTGATCCCCGTACCCACACAGTGACCCCCGTACACACAGTGACCCCCGTACACACAGTGACCCCCGTACACACATTGACCCCCGTACACACACAGTGATCCCCGTACACACAGTGACCCCCGTACCCACACAGTGACCCCCGTACACACAGTGACCCCCGTACACACAGTGACCCCCGTACACAGTGATCCCCGTACCCAAACAGTGACCCCCGTACACACAGTGAACCCCGTACACACAGTGATCCCCGTACCCACACAGTGATCCCCGTACCCACACAGTGACCCCCGTACACACAGTGATCCCCGTACACACAGTGACCCCCGTACACACAGTGATCCCCGTACCCACACAGTGATCCCCGTACACACAGTGATCCCCGTACACACAGTGACCCCCGTACACACAGTGACCCCCGTACACACACAGTGATCCCGGTACCCACACAGTGACCCCCGTACACACAGTGACCCCTGTACACACAGTGACCCCCGTACACACAGTGACCCCCGTACACACAGTGATCCCCGTACACACAGTGACCCCCGTACACACAGTGATCCCCGTACACACAGTGATCCCCGTACCCACACAGTGACCCCCGTACACACAGTGACCCCCGTACACACAGTGACCCCCGTACACACATTGACCCCCGTACACACACAGTGATCCCCGTACACACAGTGACCCCCGTACCCACACAGTGACCCCCGTACACACAGTGACCCCCGTACACACAGTGATCCCCGTACCCACACAGTGACCCCCGTACACACAGTGACGCCCGTACACATAGTGATCCCCGTACCCACACAGTGACCCCCGTACACACAGTGACCCCCGTACACACAGTGACCCCCGTACACACAGTGATCCCCGTACCCACACAGTGACCCCCGTACACACAGTGACCCCCGTACACATAGTGATCCCCATACCCACACAGTGATCCCCGTACCCACACAGTGATCCCCGTACCCACACAGTGACCCCCGTACACACAGTGATCCCCGTACACACAGTGATCCCCGTACACACAGTGATCCCCGTACACACAGTGATCCCGTACACACAGTGATCCCCGTACACACAGTGACCCCCGTACACACAGTGATCCCCGTACACACAGTGACCCCCGTACACACAGTGATCCCGTACACACAGTGATCCCCGTACCCACACAGTGATCCCGTACACACAGTGACCCCCGTACACACAGTGATCCCTGTACACATAGTGACCCCCGTACACACAGTGACCCCCGTACACACAGTGACCCCCGTACCCACACAGTGACCCCCGTACACACAGTGACCCCCGTACACACAGTGACCCCCGTACACACAGTGATCCCGTACACACAGTGACCCCCGTACACACAGTGACCCCCGTACACACAGTGATCCCGTACACACAGTGACCCCCGTACACACAGTGACCCCCGTACACACAGTGATCCCTGCACACACAGTGACCCCCGTACACACAGTGATCCCGTACACACAGTGACCCCCGTACACACAGTGACTCCCGTACACACAGTGATCCCCGTACCCACAGTGACCCCGTACACACAGTGATCCCCGTACCCACACAGTGACCCCCGTACACACAGTGATCCCCGTACACACAGTGACCCCCGTACCGACACAGTGACGCCCGTACACACAGTGATTCCCGTACCCACACAGTGACCCCCGTACACACAGTGATCCCCGTACCCACACAGTGATCCCCGTACACACAGTGACCCCCATACACACAGTGACCCCCGTACCCACAGTGACCACCGTACACATAGTGATCCCCGTACCCACACAGTGACCCCCGTACACACAGTGACCCCCGTACACACAGTGACCCCCGTACACACACAGGGACCCCCATACACACAGTGACCCCCGTACACACAGTGACCCCTGTACACACAGTGATCCCCGTACACACAGTGACCCCTGTACACACAGTGACCCCCATACACACAGTGACCCCCGTACACACACAGTGACCCCCGTACACACACAGTGACCCCCGTACACACAGTGACCCCCGTACACACACAGTGACCCCCGTACACACAGTGACCCCCGTACACACAGTGATCCCCGTACCCACACAGTGATCCCCGTACCCACACAGTGACCCCCGTACACACAGTGATCCCCGTACCCACAGTGACCCCGTACACACAGTGATCCCCGTACCCACACAGTGACCCCCGTACACACAGTGATTCCCGTACCCACACAGTGACCCCCGTACACACACAGTGACCTCCGTACACACAGTGACCCCCGTACACACAGTGACCCCCGTACACACAGTGACCCCGTACACACAGTGATCCCCGTACACACAGTGACCCCCGTACACACAGTGATTCCCGTACCCACACAGTGACCCCCATACACACAGTGACCCCCGTACCCACAGTGACCACCGTACACACAGTGATCCCCGTACCCACACAGTGACCCCTGTACACACAGTGATCCCCGTACCCACACAGTGACCCCCGTACACACACAGTGACCCCCGTACACACAGTGACCCCCGTACACACAGTGACCCCCGTACACACACAGTGACCCCCGTACACACAGTGACCCCCGTACACACAGTGACCCCCGTACCCACACAGTGATCCCCGTACCCACACAGTGACCCCCGTACACACAGTGACCCCCGTACACACAGTGACCCCTGTACACACAGTGACCCCCGTACACACAGTGACCCCCGTACACACAGTGATCCCCGTACACATAGTGACCCCCGTACACACAGTGATCCCTGTACACACAGTGATCCCCGTACACACAGTGACCCCTGTACACACAGTGATCCCCGTACACACAGTGACTCCCGTACACACAGTGATCCCCGTACCCACACAGTGACCCCCGTACACACAGTGATTCCCGTACCCACACAGTGACCCCCGTACACACACAGTGACCTCCGTACACACAGTGACCCCCGTACACACAGTGACCCCCGTACACACAGTGACCCCGTACACACAGTGATCCCCGTACCCACACAGTGACCCCCGTACACACAGTGATTCCCGTACCCACACAGTGACCCCCATACACACAGTGACCCCCGTACACACAGTGATCCCCGTACCCACACAGTGACCCCTGTACACACAGTGATCCCCGTACCCACACAGTGACCCCCGTACACACAGTGACCCCCGTACCCACACAGTGACCCCCGTACCCACACAGTGACCCCCGTACACACAGTGATCCCCGTACACATAGTGACCCCCGTACACACAGTGATCCCCGTACACATAGTGACCCCCGTACACACAGTGAACCCCGTACACACAGTGACCCCCGGTACATGCAGTGATCCCCGTACACACAGTGACCCCCCGTACACACAGTGACCCCTGCACACACAGTGACGCCCGTACACACAGTGACTCCCGTACACACAGTGATCCCCGTACCCACAGTGACCCCGTACACACAGTGATCCCCGTACCCACAGTGACCCCGTACACACAGTGATCCCCGTACCCACACAGTGACCCCCGTACACACAGTGACCCCCGTACACACACAGTGACCCCCGTACCGACACAGTGACGCCCGTACACACAGTGATCCCCGTACCCACACAGTGATCCCCGTACACACAGTGACCCCCATACACACAGTGACCCCCGTACCCACAGTGACCACCGTACACACAGTGATCCCCGTACCCACACAGTGACCCCCGTACACACAGTGACCCCTGTACACACAGTGACCCCCGTACACACAGTGACCCCCGTACACACACAGTGACCCCCGTACACACAGTGACCCCCGTACACACAGTGATCCCCGTACCCACACAGTGACCCCCGTACACACAGTGACCCCCGTACACACAGTGACCCCTGTACACACAGTGACCCCCGTACACACAGTGACCCCCGTACACACACAGTGACCCCCGTACACACAGTGACCCCCGTACACACAGTGATCCCCGTACCCACACAGTGATCCCCGTACCCACACAGTGACCCCCGTACACACAGTGACCCCTGTACACACACAGTGACCCCCGTACACACAGTGACCCCCGTACACACAGTGACCCCCGTACACACACAGTGACCCCCGTACACACAGTGACCCCCGTACACACAGTGACCCCCGTACACACACAGTGACCCCCGTACACACACAGTGACCCCCGTACACACAGTGACCCCCGTACCCACACAGTGACCCCCGTACACACAGTGATCCCCGGACCCACACAGTGACCCCCGTACACACAGTGATTCCCGTACCCACAGTGACCCCCGTACACACAGTGATCCCCGTACCCACAGTGACCCCCGTACACACAGTGACCCCCGTACACACAGTGACCCCCGTACCCACAGTGACCCCCGTACACACAGTGACCCCCGTACACACAGTGACCCCCGTACACACAGTGATCCCCGTACACACAGTGACCCCCGTACACACAGTGACCCTCGTACACACAGTGACCCCCGTACACACAGTGACCCCCGTACACACAGTGACCCCCGTACAAATAGTGACCCCCGTACACACAGTGATCCCCGTACACACAGTGACCCCTGTACACATAGTGACCCCCGTACACACAGTGACCCCCGTACACACAGTGATCCCCGTACACACAGTGACCCCCGTACACACAGTGACCCCCGTACACACAGTGATCCCCGTACACACAGTGACCCCCGTACACACAGTGACCCCCGTACACACAGTGATCCCCGTACACACAGTGACCCCCGTACACACACAGTGACCCCCGTACACACACAGTGACCCCCGTACACACAGTGATCCCCGTACACACAGTGACCCCCGTACACACAGTGACCCCTGTACACACAGTGATCCCCGTACACACAGTGACCCCCGTACACACACAGTGACCCCCGTACACACAGTGATCCCCGTACACACACAGTGACCCCCGTACACGCAGTGATCCCCGTACACACAGTGACCCCCGTACACACAGTGATCCCCGTACACACAGTGACCCCCGTACCCACACAGTGACCCCCGTACCCACACAATGATCCCCGTACACACAGTGACCCCCGTACACACAGTGACCCCCGTACACACACAGTGACCCCCGTACACACAGTGACCCCCGGTACACGCAGTGATCCCCGTACACACAGTGACCCCTGTACACACAGTGAACCCCGTACACACAGTGAACCCCGTACACAGAGTGAACCCCGTACCCACACAGTGATCCCCGTACACACAGTGACCCCCCTATACACAGTGACCCCCGTACCCACACAGTGACCCCCGTACCCACACAGTGACCCCCGTACACACAGTGACCCCCGTACACACAGTGATCCCCGTACCCACACAGTGACCCCCGTACCCACACAGTGACCCCCGTACCCACACAGTGACCCCCGTACACACAGTGATCCCCGTACACACAGTGACCCCCGTACACACAGTGACCCCCGTACACACAGTGAACCCCGTACACACAGTGAACCCCGTACACACAGTGACGCCCGTACACACAGTGACCCCCGGTACACGCAGTGATCCCCGTACACACAGTGACCCCCTTACACACAGTGATCCCTGTACACACAGTGACCCCCGTACACACAGTGATCCCCGTACCCACACAGTGATCCCCGTACACACAGTGACCCCCGTACACACAGTGACGCCCGTACACACAGTGATCCCCGTACACACAGTGATCCCGTACACACAGTGATCCCGTACACACAGTGACCCCCGTACCCACACAGTGACCCCCGTACACACACAGTGAAACCCGTACACACAGTGACCCCCGAACCCAACAGTGATCCCCGTACACACAGTGATCCCGTACACACAGTGACGCCCGTACACACAGTGACGCCCGGTACACGCAGTGATCCCCGTACACACAGTGACCCCCGTACACACACAGTGACCCCCGTACACACACAGTGACCCCCGTACACACAGTGACCCCCGTACACACAGTGACGCCCGGTACACGCAGTGATCCCCGTACACGCAGTATTCCCCGTACACACAGTGACCCCCGTACACACACAGTGACCCCCGTACACACAGTGACCCCCGTACACACAGTGACCCCTGTACCCACAGTGACCCCTGAACCCACAGTGACCCCTGTACCCACAGTGACCCCCGAAACCACAGTGACCCCTGTACACACAGTGATCCCCGTACACACAGTGACCCCCGGTACACGCAGTGATCCCCGTACACACAGTGACCCCCCGTACACACACAGTGACCCCCGTACACACAGTGACCCCCGTACACACAGTGACCCCTGTACCCACAGTGACCCCCGAACCCACAGTGACCCCTGTACCCACAGTGACCCCCGAACCCACAGTGACCCCTGTACACACAGTGGCCCCCGCACACGCAGTGACCCCCGTACACACAGTGACGCCCGGTACACGCAGTGACCCCCCGTACACGCAGGGACCCCCCCGTACACGAAGTGACCCCCGTACACGCAGGGACCCCCGTACACGCAGTGACCCCCCTATACACAGTGACCTCCGTACACACAGTGGCCCCCGTACACACAGTGACCCCGGTACACACAGTGGCCCCCGTACACACAGTGACCCCGGTACACACAGTGGCCCCCGTACACACAGTGATCCCCGTACATGCAGTGGCCCCTGTACACACAGTGGCCCCTGTACACACAGTGGCCCCCGTACACACAGTGACCCCGGTACACACAGTGACCCCGGTACACACAGTGGCCCCTGTACACACAGTGACTCCGGTACACACAGTGACCCCAGTACACACAGTGGCCCCTGTACACACAGTGGCCCCGGTACACACAGTGGCCCCCGTACACACAGTGACCCCCGTACACACAGTGACCCCGGTACACACAGTGGCCCCTGTACACACAGTGACCCCAGTACACACAGTGGCCCCAGTACACACAGTGGCCCCTGTACACACAGTGACCCCGGTACACACAGTGGCCCCTGTACACACAGTGACCCCCGTACACACAGTGACCCCCGCACACGCAGTGGCCCTTGTACACACAGTGGCCCCTGTACACACAGTGACCCCCGCACACGCAGTGGCCCCTGTACACACAGTGACCCCGGTACACACAGTGGCCCCTGTACACACAGTGACCCCCGTACACACAGTGGCCCCTGTACACACAGTGACCCCCGTACACGCAGTGGCCCCTGTACACACAGTGACCCCCGCACACGCAGTGGCCCTTGTACACACAGTGGCCCCTGTACACACAGTGACCCCCGTACACACAGTGGCCCCTGTACACACAGTGACCCCTGTACACACAGTGACCCCCGTACACACAGTGGCCCCTGTACACACAGTGACCCCCGTACACACAGTGACCCCCGCACACGCAGTGGCCCTTGTACACACAGTGGCCCCCGTACACACAGTGACTCCGGTACACACAGTGACTCCGGTACACACAGTGATCCCCGTACACGCAGTGGCCTCTGTACACACAGTGACCCCCGCACACGCAGTGGCCCCTGTACACACAGTGACCCCTGTACACACAGTGACCCCCGTACACACAGTGACCCCCGTACACACAGTGACCCCAGTACACGCAGTGACCCCCGTACACGCAGGGACCCCCCTACACGCAGGGACCCCCCGTACACGCAGGGACCCCCCGTACACGCAGTGGCCCCCGTACACGCAGTGGACCCTGTACACACAGTGACCCCCGTACACACAGTGGACCCTGTACACACAGTGACCCCCGTACCCACAGTGACCCCCGTACCCACAGTGACCCCCGTACACGCAGTGACCCCCGTACACGCAGTGACCCCCGTACACACAGTGACCCCCGTGCACGCAGTGACCCCCGTACACGCAGTGACCCCCGAACACGCAGTGACCCCTGTACACACAGTGATCCCCGTACACGCAGTGACCCCGGTACAAGCAGTGACCCCCGTACCCACAGTGACCCCCGTGCACGCAGCGACCCCCGTACACGCAGTGACCCCCGTACACGCAGTGACCCCCGTACACACAGTGATCCCCGTACACGCAGTGACCCCCGTACATGCAGTGACCCCCACACAAGCAGTGACCCCGGTACACACAGTGACCCCCTTACACACAGTGACCCCCGTACACGCAGTGACCCCCGTACACGCAGTGACCCCCGTACACACAGTGACCCCTGTACACACAGTGATCCCCGTACACACAGTGACCCCCGTACACACACAGTGACCCCCGTACACACAGTGATCCCCGTACACACACAGTGACCCCCGTACACGCAGTGATCCCCGTACACACAGTGACCCCCGTACACACAGTGATCCCCGTACACACAGTGACCCCCGTACCCACACAGTGACCCCCGTACCCACACAATGATCCCCGTACACACAGTGACCCCCGTACACACAGTGACCCCTGTACACACAGTGACCCCTGTACACACAGTGAACCCCGTACACACAGTGAACCCCGTACACAGAGTGAACCCCGTACCCACACAGTGATCCCCGTACACACAGTGACCCCCCTATACACAGTGACCCCCGTACCCACACAGTGACCCCCGTACCCACACAGTGACCTCCGTACACACAGTGAACCCCGTACACACAGTGACCCCCGTACACACAGTGACCCCCGTACACACAGTGAACCCCGTACACACAGTGACGCCCGTACACACAGTGACCCCCGGTACACGCAGTGATCCCCGTACACACAGTGACCCCCTTACACACAGTGATCCCTGTACACACAGTGACCCCCGTACACACAGTGATCCCAGTACACACAGTGACGCCCGTACACACAGTGATCCCCGTACCCACACAGTGATCCCCGTACACACAGTGACCCCCGTACACACAGTGACGCCCGTACACACAGTGATCCCCGTACACACAGTGATCCCGTACACACAGTGATCCCGTACACACAGTGACCCCCGTACCCACACAGTGACCCCCGTACACACACAGTGAAAGCCGTACACACAGTGACCCCCGAACCCAACAGTGATCCCCGTACACACAGTGATCCCGTACACACAGTGACGCCCGTACACACAGTGACGCCCGGTACACGCAGTGATCCCCGTACACACAGTGACCCCCGTACACACACAGTGACCCCCGTACACACACAGTGACCCCCGTACACACAGTGACCCCCGTACACACAGTGACGCCCGGTACACGCAGTGATCCCCGTACACGCAGTATTCCCCGTACACACAGTGACCCCCGTACACACACAGTGACCCCCGTACACACAGTGACCCCCGTACACACAGTGACCCCTGTACCCACAGTGACCCCTGAACCCACAGTGACCCCTGTACCCACAGTGACCCCCGAACCCACAGTGACCCCTGTACACACAGTGATCCCCGTACACACAGTGACCCCCGGTACACGCAGTGATCCCCGTACACACAGTGACCCCCCGTACACACACAGTGACCCCCGTACACACAGTGACCCCCGTACACACAGTGACCCCTGTATCCACAGTGACCCCCGAACCCACAGTGACCCCTGTACCCACAGTGACCCCCGAACCCACAGTGACCCCTGTACACACAGTGGCCCCCGCACACGCAGTGACCCCCGAACCCACAGTGACCCCTGTACACGCAGTGATCCCCGTACACGCAGGGACCCCCCGTACACGCAGGGACCCCCCCGTACACGAAGTGACCCCCGTACACGCAGGGACCCCCGTACACGCAGTGACCCCCCTATACACAGTGACCTCCGTACACACAGTGGCCCCCGTACACACAGTGATCCCCGTACATGCAGTGGCCCCTGTACACGCAGTGACCCCCGTCCACGCAGTGACCCCCCTACACACAGTGACCCCCGCACACGCAGTGGCACCTGTACACACAGTGGCCCCTGTACACACAGTGGCCCCCGTACACACAGTGACCCCGGTACACACAGTGACCCCGGTACACACAGTGGCCCCCGTACACACAGTGATCCCCGTACATGCAGTGGCCCCTGTACACACAGTGACCCCCGTCCACGCAGTGACCCCCCTACACACAGTGACCCCGCACACGCAGTGGCCCCTGTACACACAGTGGCCCCCGTACACACAGTGACCCCGGTACACACAGTGGCCCCTGTACACACAGTGACTCCGGTACACACAGTGACCCCAGTACACACAGTGGCCCCTGTACACACAGTGGCCCCGGTACACACAGTGGCCCCCGTACACACAGTGACCCCCGTACACACAGTAGCCCCTGTACACACAGTGACCCCGGTACACACAGTGGCCCCTGTACACACAGTGACCCCAGTACACACAGTGGCCCCTGTACACACAGTGACCCCGGTACACACAGTGGCCCCTGTACACACAGTGACCCCCGTACACACAGTGACCCCCGTACACACAGTGACCCCCGCACACGCAGTGGCCCTTGTACACACAGTGGCCCCTGTACACACAGTGACCCCCGCACACGCAGTGGCCCCCGTACACACAGTGGCCCCTGTACACACAGTGACCCCGGTACACACAGTGGCCCCTGTACACACAGTGACCCCCGTACACGCAGTGGCCCCTGTACACACAGTGACCCCCGCACACGCAGTGGCCCTTGTACACACAGTGGCCCCTGTACACACAGTGACCCCCGTACACACAGTGGCCCCTGTACACACAGTGACCCCTGTACACACAGTGACCCCTGTACACACAGTGACCCCCGTACACACAGTGGCCCCTGTACACACAGTGACCCCCGTACACACAGTGACCCCCGTACACGCAGTGGCCCCTGTACACACAGTGACCCCCGCACACGCAGTGGCCCTTGTACACACAGTGGCCCCCGTACACACAGTGACTCCGGTACACACAGTGACTCCGGTACACACAGTGATCCCCGTACACGCAGTGGCCTCTGTACACACAGTGACCCCCGCACACGCAGTGGCCCCTGTACACACAGTGACCCCTGTACACACAGTGACCCCCGTACACACAGTGACCCCCGTACACACAGTGACCCCAGTACACGCAGTGGACCCTGTACACACAGTGACCCCCGTACACACAGTGGACCCTGTACACACAGTGACCCCCGTACCCACAGTGACCCCCGTACCCACAGTGACCCCCGTACACGCAGTGACCCCCGTACACGCAGTGACCCCCGTACACACAGTGACCCCCGTGCACGCAGTGACCCCCGTGCACGCAGTGACCCCCGTACACGCAGTGACCCCCGTACACGCAGTGACCCCTGTACACACAGTGATCCCCGTACACGCAGTGACCCCGGTACAAGCAGTGACCCCCGTACCCACAGTGACCCCCGTGCACGCAGCGACCCCCGTGCACGCAGTGACCCCCGTACACGCAGTGACCCCCGTACACACAGTGATCCCCGTACACGCAGTGACCCCCGTACATGCAGTGACCCCCACACAAGCAGTGACCCCGGTACACACAGTGACCCCCTTACACACAGTGACCCCCGTACACGCAGTGACCCCCGTACACGCAGTGACCCCCGTACACACAGTGACTCCCTTACACGCAGTGACCCCTGTACACACAGTGACCCCCGTACCCACAGTGACCCCCGTGCACGCAGCGACCCCCGTGCACGCAGCGACCCCCGTACACGCAGTGACCCCCGTACACGCAGTGACCCTCGTACACACAGTGACCCCCATACCCAAGGTGACCACCGTACACAGTGACCCCCGTACACAGTGGCCCCCGCAACCACAGTGACCCCCGTACACACAGTGACCCCGGTACACACAGTGACCCCGGTACACGCAGTGACCCCCGTTCACGCAGTGACCCCCGTACACGCAGTGACCCCTGTACACGCAGTGACCCCGGTACACGCAGTGACCCCTGTACATACAGTAACCCTCGTACACGCAGTGACCCCCGTACACACACAGTGACTCCCGTACACGCAGTGACCCCCGTACACACAGTGACCCCCATACCCACACAGTGACCCCTGTACCCAAGGTGACCACCGTACACAGTGGCCCCCGCAACCACAGTGACCCCCGCACACGCAGTGACCCCCGTGCACGCAGTGACCCCCGTACACGCAGTAAGCCCCGTACACGCAGTGACCCCCGTACACGCAGGGACCCCCCGTACACGCAGGGACCCCCGTACACGCAGGGACCCCCATACACGCAGTGACCCCCCGTACACGCAGGGACCCCCGTACACGCAGGGACCCCCATACACGCAGTGACCCCCCGTACACGCAGGGACCCCCGTACACGCAGGGACCCCCCGTACACGCAGGGACCCCTGTACACGCAGGGACCCCCATACACGCAGTGACCCCCCGTACACGCAGGGACCCCCGTACACGCAGGGACCCCCCGTACACGCAGGGACCCCCGTACACGCAGGGACCCCCATACACGCAGTGACCCCCCGTACACGCAGGGACCCCCGTACACGCAGGGACCCCCATACACGCAGTGACCCCCCGTACACGCAGGGACCCCCGTACACGCAGGGACCCCCCGTACACGCAGTGGCCCCCGTACACGCAGTGGCCTCCGTACACGCAGGGACCACCTGCATACGCAGTGACCCCTGTACACGCAGGGACCCCCCGTACACGCAGTGACCCCTGTTCACGCAGTGGCCCCCGTTCACGCAGTGGCCCCCGTTCACGCAGTGGCCCCTGTACACACAGTGACCCCGGTACACACAGTGGACCCTGTACATACAGTGGACCCTGTACACACAGTGGACCCTGTACATACAGTGGCCCCTGTACACACAGTGGACCCTGTACACACAGTGGACCCTGTACACACAGTGACCCCGGTACACACAGTGACCCCGGTACACACAGTGACCCCTGTACACACAGTGGACCCTGTACACACAGTGGACCCTGTACATACAGTGGCCCCTGTACACACAGTGGACCCTGTACACACAGTGGACCCTGTACACACAGTGACCCCGGTACACACAGTGACCCCGGTACACACAGTGGCCCCTGTACACACAGTGACCCCTGTACACACAGTGACCCCGGTACATACAGTGGACCCTGTACACACAGTGACCCCAGTACACACAGTGGCCCCTGTACACACAGTGACCCCGGTACACACAGTGACCCCCGGTACACACAGTGGACCCTGTACACACAGTGACCCCCGTACACACAGTGACCCCCGTACACACAGTGACCCCTGTACCCACAGTGACCCCCGAACCCACAGTGACCCCTGTACCCACAGTGACCCCCGAACCCACAGTGACCCCTGTACACACAGTGACCCCCGTACACACAGTGGCCCCCGCACACGCAGTGACCCCCGTACACGCAGTGACCCCCGTACACGCAGGGACCCCCGTACACGGAGGGACCCCCCGTACACACAGTGACCCCTGCACACGCAGTGACACCCCGTACACGCAGGGACCCCCGTACACGCAGTGACCCAACTATACACAGTGACCCCCGCACACACAGTGATCCCCGTACACACAGTGACCCCCGTACACACAGTGACCCCCGTACATGCAGTGGCCCCTGTACACACAGTGACCCCCGTCCACGCAGTGACCCCCCTACACACAGTGACCCCCGCACACACAGTGACTCCGGTACACACAATGACCCCGGTACACACAGTGGCCCCTGTACACGCAGTGGCCCCCGTACACACAGTGACTCCGGTACACACAGTGGCCCCTGTACACACAGTGGCCCCCGTACACACAGTGACCCCCGTACACACAGTGATCCCCGTACACGCAGTGGCCCCTGTACACACAGTGACCCCCGCACACGCAGTGGCCCTTGTACACACAGTGGCCCCCGTACACACAGTGGCCCCCGTACACACAGTGACTCCGGTACACACAGTGACTCCGGTACACACAGTGGCCCCCGTACACACAGTGACTCCGGTACACACAGTGACCCCTGTACACACAGTGACCCCCGTACACACAGTGACCCCCGTACACACAGTGATCCCCGTACACGCAGTGGCCCCTGTAGACATAGTGACCCCCGCACACGCAGTGGCCCCTGTACACACAGTGACCCCCGTACACACAGTGACTCCGGTACACACAGTGACTCCGGTACACACAGTGACCCCCGTACACACAGTGACTCCGGTACACACAGTGACTCCGGTACACACAGTGACCCCTGTACACACAGTGACCCCGGTACACGCAATGACCCCCGTACACGCAGTGGCCCCTGTACACGCAGTGACCCCCGTACACGCAGTGATCCCCGTACACGCAGTGACCCCCGTACACACAGTGACTCCGGTACACACAGTGACCCCGATACACACAGTGACCCCCGTACACGCAGGGACCCCCGTACACGCAGGGACCCCCCGTACACGCAGGGACCCCCCGTACACGCAGTGGCCCCCGTACACGCAGTGGACCCCGTACACACAGTGACCCCGGTACACACAGTGACCCCGGTACATACAGTGGACCCTGTACACACAGTGACCCCCGTACCCACAGTGACCCCCGTACCCACAGTGACCCCCGTACCCACAGTGATCCCCTGTACACGCAGTGACCCCTGTACACGCAGTGACACCCACGCAAGCAGTGACCCCGGTACACACAGTGACCCCCATACACACAGTGACCCCCTTACACACATTGACCCCCGCACAAGCAGTGACCCAGGTACAAGCAGTGACCCCGGTACACGCAGTGACCCCGGTACCCACAGTGACCCCCGTGCACGCAGTGACCCCCACACAAGCAGTGACCCCTGTACACGCAGTGACCCCCGTACACGCAGTGGACCCTGTACACGCAGTGACTCCGGTACACGCAGTGACCCCTGTACACGCAGTGACCCCCGTACATGCAGTGACCCCCACACAAGCAGTGACCCCGGTACACACAGTGACCCCCTTACACACAGTGACCCCTGTACACGCAGTGACCCCCTTACACACAGTGACCCCCGTACATGCAGTGACCCCGGTACAAACAGTGACCCCGGTACCCACAGTGACCCCCGTGCACGCAGTGCCCCCCGTACACGCAGTGACCCCCGTACAAGCAGTGACCCCGGTACACGCAGTGACCCCCGTACACGCAGTGACCCCCGTACACGCAGTGACCCCCGTACACGCAGTGACCCCCGTACACGCAGTGACCCCGGTACAAGCAGTGACCCCGGTACACGCAGTGACCCCCGTACACGCAGTGACCCCCCGTACACGCAGTGACCCCCGTACACGCAGTGACCCCTGTACACGCAGTGACCCCCGTACACGCAGTGACCCCCGCACACGCAGTGACCCCTGTACACGCAGTGACCCCGGTACAAGCAGTGACCCCGGTACACGCAGTGACCCCGGTACACGCAGTGACCCCCGTGCACGCAGTGATCCCCACACAAGCAGTGACCCCGGTACACACAGTGACCCCCGTTCACGCAGTGACCGCCGTACACGCAGTGACCCCTGTACACGCAGTGACCGCGGTACACGCAGTGACCCCTGTACATACAGTAACCCTCGTACACACACAGTGACCCCTGTACACACACAGTGACTCCCGTACACACAGTGACCCCCGTACACACAGTGACCCCCGTACACACAGTGACCCCCGTACATGCAGTGACCCCCACACAAGCAGTGACCCCGGTACACACAGTGACCCCCTTACACACAGTGACCCCCTTACACACAGTGACCCCCGCACAAGCAGTGACCCCGGTACAAGCAGTGACCCCAGTACCCACAGTGACCCCCGTGCACGCAGTGACCCCCGTACACGCAGTGACCCCCGTACACGCAGTGACCCCCGTACACGCAGTGACCCCGGTACACGCAGTGACCCCCGTACACGCAGTGACCCCTGTACACGCAGTGACCCCGGTACACGCAGTGACCCCTGTACACGCAGTGACCCCGGTACACGCAGTGACCCCTGTACACGCAGTGACCCCCGTACACGCAGTGACCCCCGTACACGCAGTGACCCCTGTACACGCAGTGACCCCCGTACACGCAGTGACCCCCGTACACGCAGTGACCCCTGTACACGCAGTGACCGCGGTACACGCAGTGACCCCTGTACATACAGTAACCCTCGTACACACACAGTGACCCTCGTACACACACAGTGACTCCCGTACACACAGTGACCCCCGTACACACAGTGACCCCCGTACACACAGTGACACCCGTACACGCAGTGACCCCGGTACACGCAGTGACCCCCGTACACGCAGTGACCCCCGTACACGCAGTGACCCCCGTACACGCAGTGACCCCCACACAAGCAGTGACCCCGGTACACACAGTGACCCCCATACACACAGTGACCCCCTTACACACAGTGACCCTCGCACAAGCAGTGACCCCGGTACAAGCAGTGACCCCAGTACCCACAGTGACCCCCGTGCACGCAGTGACCCCCGTACACGCAGTGACCCCCGTACACGCAGTGACCCCTGTACACGCAGTGACCCCGGTACACGCAGTGACCCCCGTACACACAGTGACCCCCGTACACGCAGTGACCCCCGTACACGCAGTGACCCCGGTACACGCAGTGACCCCTGTACACGCAGTGACCCCCGTACACGCAGTGACCCCCGTACACGCAGTGACCCCTGTACACGCAGTGACCCCCGTACACGCAGTGACCCCCGTACACACAGTGACCCCTGTACACGCAGTGACCCCGGTACACGCAGTGACCCCCGTACACGCAGTGACCCCCGTACACGCAGTGACCCCTGTACACGCAGTGACCCCCGTACACACAGTGACTCCGGTACACACAGTGACTCCGGTACACACAGTGACCCCTGTACACACAGTGACCCCCGTACACTCAGTGACCCCCGTACACACAGTGATCCACGTACACGCAGTGGCCCCTGTACACATAGTGACCCCCGCACACGCAGTGGCCCCTGTACACACAGTGACCCCCGTACACACAGTGACTCCGGTACACACAGTGACTCCGGTACACACAGTGACCCCCGTACACACAGTGACTCCGGTACACACAGTGGCCCCCGTACACACAGTGACTCCGGTACACACAGTGACTCCGGTACACACAGTGACCCCTGTACACACAGTGACCCCCGTACACACAGTGACCCCCGTACACACAGTGACCCCCGTACACGCAGTGGCCCCTGTACACGCAGTGACCCCCGTACACGCAGTGATCCCCGTAAACGCAGTGGCCCCTGTACACGCAGTGACCCCCGTACACACAGTGACTCCGGTACACACAGTGACCCCGGTACACACAGTGACCCCCGTACACGCAGGGACCCCCGTACACGCAGGGACCCCCGTACACGCAGGGACCCCCCGTACACGCAGGGACCCCCCGTACACGCAGGGACCCCCCGTACACGCAGTGGCCCCCGTACACGCAGTGGACCCTGTACACACAGTGACCCCGGTACACACAGTGACCCCGGTACATACAGTGGACCCTGTACACACAGTGACCCCCGTACCCACAGTGACCCCCGTACCCACAGTGACCCCCGTACCCACAGTGATCCCCTGTACACGCAGTGACCCCTGTACACGCAGTGACCCCCGTACACGCAGTGACACCCACGCAAGCAGTGACCCCGGTACACACAGTGACCCCCATACACACAGTGACCCCCTTACACACAGTGACCCCCGCACAAGCAGTGACCCCGGTACAAGCAGTGACCCCGGTACACGCAGTGACCCCCGTACCCACAGTGACCCCCGTGCACGCAGTGACCCCCACACAAGCAGTGACCCCTGTACACGCAGTGACCCCCGTACACGCAGTGACCCCCGTACACGCAGTGGACCCTGTACACGCAGTGACTCCGGTACACGCAGTGACCCCTGTACACGCAGTGACCCCCGTACATGCAGTGACCCCCACACAAGCAGTGACCCCGGTACACACAGTGACCCCCTTACACACAGTGACCCCCGCACAAGCAGTGACCCCGGTACAAGCAGTGACCCCGGTACACGCAGTGACCCCAGTACCCACAGTGACCCCCATACTCGCAGTGACCCCAGTATCCACAGTGACCCCCGTGCACGCAGTGCCCCCCACACAAGCAGTGACCCCGGTACACGCAGTGACCCCTGTACACGCAGTGACCCCCGTACACGCAGTGACCCCTGTACACGCAGTGACCCCTGTACACGCAGTGACCCCCGTACACGCAGTGACCCCCGTACACGCAGTGGCCCCTGTACAAGCAGTGACCCCGGTACACGCAGTGACCCCCGTACACGCAGTGACCCCCCGTACACGCAGTGACCCCCGTACACGCAGTGACCCCGGTACAAGCAGTGACCCCGGTACACGCAGTGACCCCCGTGCACGCAGTGACCCCTGTACACACAGTGACCCCCGTGCACGCAGTGACCCCCACACAAGCAGTGACCCCGGTACACACAGTGACCCCGTACACACAGTGACCCCGGTACACACAGTGACACCCGTGCACGCAGTGACCCCTGTACACACAGTGACCCCCGTTCACGCAGTGACCGCCGTACACGCAGTGACCCCTGTACACGCAGTGACCCCGGTACACGCAGTGACCCCTGTACATACAGTGACCCCCGTACACACAGTGACTCCCGTACACACAGTGACCCCCGTACACGCAGTGACACCCGTACACGCAGTGACCCCGGTACACGCAGTGACCCCCGTGCACGCAGTGACCCCCGTACACACAGTGATCCCCGTACACACAGTGACCCCCGTGCACGCAGTGACCCCCACACAAGCAGTGACCCCGGTACACACAGTGACCCCTGTACACGCAGTGACCCCTGTACACGCAGTGACCCCCGTACATGCAGTGACCCCCGTACACGCAGTGACCCCGGTACAAGCAGTGACCCCAGTACCCACAGTGACCCCCGTGCACGCAGTGACCCCCACACAAGCAGTGACCCCGGTACACACAGTGACCCCTGTACACGCAGTGACCCCTGTACACGCAGTGACCCCCGTACACGCAGTGACCCCCGTACACGCAGTGACCCCTGTACACGCAGTGACCCCGGTACACGCAGTGACCCCTGTACATGCAGTGACCCCTGTACACGCAGTGACCCCCGTACACGCAGTGACCCCCGTACACGCAGTGACCCCTGTACACGCAGTGACCCCCGTACACGCAGTGACCCCCGTACACGCAGTGACCCCTGTACACGCAGTGACCCCGGTACACGCAGTGACCCCCACACAAGCAGTGACCCCGGTACAAGCAGTGACCCCGGTACACGCAGTGACCCCCGTGCACGCAGTGACCCCCACACATGCAGTGACCCCGGTACACACAGTGACCCCGTACACACAGTGACCCCGGTACACACAGTGACCCCGTACACGCAGTGACCCCTGTACACGCAGTGACCCCGGTACACGCAGTGACCCCGGTACACGCAGTGACCCCCGTACACGCAGTGACCCCCGTACACACACAGTGATCCCGGTACACGCAGTGACCCCTGTACATACAGTAACCCTCGTACACGCAGTGACCCCCGTACACACACAGTGACCCCGGTACACGCAGTGACCCCTGTACATACAGTAACCCTCGTACACGCAGTGACCCCCGTACACACACAGTGACCCCCGTACACACAGTGACCCCCGTACACACAGTGACCCCCGTACACACAGTGACCCCCGTACACGCAGTGACCCCGGTACAAGCAGTGACCCCGGTACAAGCAGTGACCCCGGTACACACAGTGACCCCCGTATACACAGTGACCCTCGTACACTCAGTGACCCCCGTACCCACACAGTGACCCCGGTACAAGCTGTGACCCCCGTGCATGCAGTGACCCCCGTACACGCAGTGACCCCTGTACACGCAGTGACCCCCGTACACGCAGTGACCCCCGTACACGCAGTGACCCCTGTACACGCAGTGACCCCCGTACATGCAGTGACCCCTGTACACGCAGTGACCCCCGTACACGCAGTGACCCCCACACAAGCAGTGACCCCGGTACACACAGTGACCCCTGTACACACAGTGACCCCCGTACACGCAGTGACCCCGGTACACACAGTGACCCCCGTACACACAGTGACCCCTGTACACACAGTGACCCCCGTACACGCAGTGACCCCTGTACACGCAGTGACCCCTGTACACGCAGTGACCCCGGTACACACAGTGACCCCCGTACACGCAGTGACCCCGGTACACACAGTGACCCCCGTACACGCAGTGACCCCCGTACACACAGTGACCCCCGTACACGCAGTGACCCCTGTACACGCAGTGACCCCTGTACACGCAGTGACCCCCGTACATGCAGTGACCCCTGTACACGCAGTGACCCCCGTACATGCAGTGACCCCCACACAAGCAGTGACCCCGGTACACGCAGTGACCCCTGTACACGCAGTGACCCCCGTACACGCAGTGACCCCCGTACACGCAGTGACCCCTGTACACGCAGTGACCCCCGTACACGCAGTGACTCCGGTACAAGCAGTGACCCCGGTACACACAGTGACCCCGGTACAAGCAGTGACCCCAGTACCCACAGTGACCCCCGTACACGCAGTGACCCCTGTACACGCAGTGACCCCCGTACACGCAGTGACCCCCGTACACGTAGTGACCCCGGTACACGCAGTGACCCCTGTACATACAGTAACCCTCGTACACGCAGTGACCCCCGTACACACAGTGACCCCCGTACACACAGTGACCCCCGTACACACAGTGACTCCCGTACACACAGTGACCCCCGTACACACAGTGACCCCCGTACACACAGTGACAGCCGTACACACAGTGACCCCCGTACACACAGTGACCCCCGTACACACAGTGACAGCCGTACACACAGTGACAGCCGTACACACAGTGATCCCTGTACCCAGCAGTGACCCCCGTACACACAGTGACCCCGATACACACAGTGACCCCGGTACACACAGTGACCCCCGTACACGCAGTGACCCCCGTACACGCAGTGACCCCGGTACAAGCAGTGACCCCGGTACAAGCAGTGACCCCGGTACACGCAGTGACCCCTGTACACGCAGTGACCCCTGTACACACAGTGACCCCCGTACACGCAGTGACCCCCGTACACGCAGTGACCCCGGTACACGCAGTGACCCCTGTACACACAGTGACCCCCGTATACACACAGTGACCCCCGTACACTCAGTGACCCTCGTACACTCAGTGACCCCCGTACCCACACAGTGACCCCCGTATACACAGTGACCCTCGTACACGCAGTGGCCCCTACACACAGTGACCCCCGTACACACAGTGAACTCCGTACACACAGTGAACCCTGTACACACAGTGATCCCCGTACACACAGTGACCCTCGTACACACAGTGACCCCCATACCCACACAGTGACCCCTGTACCCAAGGTGACCACCGTACACAGTAACCCTCGTACACGCAGTGACCCCCGTACACGCAGTGACCCCCGTACACGCAGGGACCCCCCGTACACGCAGGGACCCCCCGTACAAGCAGTGACCCCCGTACACGCAGTGACCCCCGTACACGCAGTGACCCCCCCGTACACGCAGTGACCCCCCATACACGCAGTGACCCCCGTACACGCAGTGACCCCCGTACAAGCAGTGACCCCCCACACAAGCAGTGACCCCCCACACAAGCAGTGACCCCCCACACAAGCAGTGACCCCCCGTACACGCAGTAAGCCCCGTACACACAGCGACCCCCGTACACGCAGGGACCCCCCTTACACGTAGAGACCCCCCGTACATGCAGGGACCCCCGTACACGCAGTGACCCCCATACACGCAGTGACCCCCATACACGCAGGGACCCCCCATACTCGCAGGGACCCCCCATACATGCAGGGACCCCCTGTACACTCAGTGGCCTCCGTACACGCAGGGACCACCTGCATACGCAGTGACCCCCGTACACGCAGGGACCCCCCGTACACGCAGTGACCCCTGTTCACGCAGTGGCCCCCGTTCACGCAGTGGCCCCCGTTCACGCAGTGGCCCCGGTACACACAGTGGACCCTGTACACACAGTGACCCCGGTACATACAGTGACCCCGGTACATACAGTGACCCCGGTACATACAGTGACCCCGGTACATACAGTGACCCCTGTACACACAGTGGACCCTGTACACACAGTGGACACTGTACACACAGTGGCCCCTGTACACACAGTGACCCCCGTACACACAGTGACCCCGGTACACACAGTGACCCCGGTACATACAGTGGACCCTGTACACACAGTGACCCCAGTACACACAGTGACCCCAGTACACACAGTGACCCCCGTACACACAGTGGCCCCTGTACACACAGTGACCCCGGTACATACAGTGGACCCTGTACACACAGTGACCCCTGTACACACAGTGGCCCCTGTACACACAGTGACCCCGGTACACACAGTGACCCCGGTACACACAGTGGACCCTGTACACACAGTGACCCCGGTACATACAGTGGACCCTGTACACACAGTGGCCCCTGTACACACAGTAACCCCCGTACACACAGTGACCCCGGTACACAGTGACCCCGGTACACACAGTGACCCCGGTACACACAGTGACCCCGGTACACGCAGTGGCCCCCGTACACGCAGTGGCCCCCGTTCACGCAGTGGCCCCCGTTCACGCAGTGGACCCTGTACACACAGTGGACCCTGTACACACAGTGGACCCTGTACACACAGTGACCCCGGTACACACAGTGGCCCCTGTACACACAGTGGACCCGGTACATACAGTGGACCCCGTGCACACAGTGGCCCCAGTACACGCAGTGGCCCCAGTACACGCAGTGGCCCCTGTACACGCAGTGGCCCCTGTACTCACAGTGGCCCCTGTACTCACAGTGGCCCCTGTACTCACAGTGGCCCCTGTACTCACAGTGGCCCCTGTACACACAGTGACCCCGGTACACACAGTGTGTTGCTGGAAGTCTGGTCCTGTCACAGGGGAGTACTCTCTGCTCAAATGCAGCTCACACAGAGTGCAGCATAGAGCACACAGGAATAATTACTCAAGCAACTGGAGAGACTATCTCACAACGGGACTTGTCGTGGCAGGACATCCAACAAACACTATCCTCCAAGATCAGGAACTGGCCCTTCGGCCCTTCTAGCCTGAGCCGATCCAAATGTACTGTCTAAACCTGTCGATCAATTCCTAAGCATCTGTATCCCTCTGCTCCCCACCTACTCATGCATCTGTCCAGACGCATCTTAAATGAATCTCCCGTGCCTGGGCTGTAAATTTTGTTTGTTTGTTTGTAATACATTTATTGGGATTACACATTTCCACTTCTGACTGGGGGAGGGTGAGCAGCCAGAAGTCTAACAGTAAAGCCATATCCTCTTGTTCCTCACATAGGTGTAAAATGCCTGAGGGTTTTTCCACAATCCTACTCATTAAAGCTTTCTCATGTCCCCTTCTAGCTCTCCTAAGTCCTTTCTTCAGTTCCTTCCTGACTACCTTGTAACCCTCTACAGTCCTGTCTGATCATTGCCTCCTCAACCTTAAGTAAGCTTCCTCCTTCCAGTTGACTAGATATCCCACATCCCTTGTCATCCAAGGTTCCTTCACCCTACCATCCCTTCCTTGTCTCAGTGGGACAAACCTATTCAGCACTATCAGCAAGTGCTCCCTAAACAACCTCCACATTTCTGTCATGCATTTCTCTGAGAACATCTGTTCCTAATTTAGGCGCCCCAGTTCCTGCCTAATAGCATTGTAATTCCCCCTCCCCCAGTTAAACACTTTCCCATACTGTCTGCTCCTATCCCACGCCATGAGTATAGTAAAGGTCAGGAGTTATGATCACTATCACCGAAATGCTCTCCCACCGAGAAATCTGACACCTGGCCTGGTTCATTGCCAAGCACCAAATCCAATATGGCCTCCCCTCTAGTTCACCTATCTACATATTGACTCAGGAACCCTTCCATGACACAACCAACAAAAACTGCTCTGTCCAAACTATCTGAACTAAGTCGGTTCCAATCAATATGAGTGAAGTTAAAATCACCCATGACAACAACCCTGTTACTCCTGCGCATTTCCAAAATCTCCCTCCCAATCTACTCCTCCGTGTCTCTGTTGCTATTGAGGGGCCTGAAGAAAACTCCCAATAAAGTGACTGCTCCTTTCCTGTTTCTGCCTTCCACCCAGACTGACTCTGTCGACAAACCCTCCTCAGTGACCTCCCTTTCTGCAGCTGTGATACTATCCCTGATTAGCAATGCCACTCCCCCACCTCTTTTACCTCCCCCTCCCTATTCCTTTTGAAACATCTAAACATTTTTGAATGTAGGTTTGCTCGCTGAGCTGGAAGGTTCATTTCCAAGCGTCTTGTTACCTTGCTAGGTAACATCTTCAGTGGGCCTCAGGCGAAGCAATGCTGAAAATTCCTGCTTTCTATTTATATGTTTGGGTTTCTTTGGGTCGGTGATGTCATTTCCTGTGGCCAAGGCTGGTCAAGGAGCTACAACAAAGACTAAAACACTTAGTAGAATTCTCACACCACTCCACCCAAGAATTCCTGAAGACCATCAAAGGCACATAGATAGATGAGGATGAAATAATGGTCTCCTTTGATGTGACAGCCCTGTTTACATCAATAAACATTAACCTGGCCAAGGAAACACTGACTACATGACTAGAAGACCCAAAGACGCATACACCAAACACCACCAACTTCATCAGCAAGGACAGTATCGTGAAGCTAGCGGACTTATGCCTTACCACCCACTTCATCTTCAACAACAAAACCTACAGACAAACCAATGGAACACCCATGGGATCTCCGATATCAGGGTTCTCAGCAGAGGCAGTAATGCAGAGACTCAAAGTAGTAAGGGTATGGAATGCTTTGCCTGCAACAGTAGTAATTCGCCAAGTTTAAGTGCATTTAAGTCGTCATTGGACAGGCATATGGACGTACATGGAATAGTGTAGGTGGGATGGGCTTCAGATTAGTATGACAGGGCGGCGCAACATCGAGGGCCGAAGGGCCTGTACTGCGCTGTAATGTTCTATGTTCTATGTTCAAACAGCTCTGCCAACCATCCAACCCAAACTCTGGGTCCGCTACATGGATGACACCTTTATCATCACTAAACGAAAAAAGTTAGAGGAAACCTTCAATCCCATCAATGATATCCTGACTGGGATAAAATTCACTAAAGAGGAGGAAAACAACAACTAACTGCCATTCCTAGATGTCACAGTGGAGCGAACAGCCAATGGGGAACTTCAAACCAGCCTCTATAGGAACACACACATACAGACCAAATACTGAACTACAGAACCAATCATCCCAACACCCACAAACAGAGCTGCATCAGAACATTATTTCAACGAGCCACCACACACTGCAGCACAGAGGGACTACGCAGAGCAGAGGAAAATCACCTATACTGTGTATTCAAAAAGAATGGGTACCCAATGAACACGGTCCGCCGATTTCTCAGCAACAAACCCAAACAAGCAGACAAAACACGTCCAGAAACCCTCGTCACTCTCCCCTACATCAAAGACATCTCGGAAATGTCTGCTAGACTACTCAGACCTCTTGGCATCATGGTGGCCCACAAACCCACCAACACACTAAAACAGCAGCTAATGAACTTGAAAGAACCTATACAGACAATGAGCAAAACTAATGTCATTTACAAAATACTGTACAAGAACTGTAACAAACACTACATTGGACAAACAGGCAGAAAACTAGCCACCAGTATACATGAACATCAACTAGCCACAAAAAGACATGACCCTCTCTCACTAATATCTTCACAAACAGATGAGGAAGGACATCACTTCAACTGGGACAACACATCCATCCTAGGACAAGCCAAACAGAGACATGCACGAAAATTCCCTGAAGCATGGCATTCCAACCAGAACCCTATCAACAAACACATCGAGTTAGACCCCATCTACCACCCCCTGAGAAAAAGAACAGAAAATGACATCACCACAGGAAATGACATCACCAACCCAAAGAAACCCAAACATATAAATAGAAAGCAGGAATCAGCAGCAGTGCTTTGTCTGGAGGCCCACTGAAGATGTTACCTAGTAGTGTGACGAAACGTCTGGAAATGAACCTTCCAGCTCAGCGAGCTAACCTACATCCAGAACCTCATTCCCCACCTTCTGGCTGAAGAGATTTCTCCTCATCTCAGTTCTAAAGAGTTGTCTCTTCACTCGAAGGCTGTGCCCTTTGGTCCCAGTCTCTCATACTGCTGGAAACATCTTCTCCACGTCCTCTCTATCCAGGCCTCTCAGTATTCTGTACATTTCAATTAGGTCCCCCATTCTAAACTCCAGCGAGTACAGACCCAGAATCCTCAAATCACTCCACATGTGACAAACCCTTCATCCCCAGGATCATTCTTGTACACCTCCTGTGGACCCCCTCCATTGCCAGCGCATCCATCCTTAGATACGTGGCCCAAAACTGCTCTCAATATTCCAAATGAGCTCTGACCAAAGGCTTATAGGGTCTCAGCAATACCTTTCTGATCTTGTACTCTAGCCCTGTTGAACAGGGGTTGAGTGCAGTAGTTTGTTTCCAGGCAAAGTGACCTCCAGAAAATGAGAGGCCTTTAAAAGTGAGATAGCTAGAGTTCAAGGTCTGTATATTCCTGTCAGGATAAAGGGCAAGGTTGGCAGGAATAGGGAACCCTGGACGACAAAGAGATATTGTGGCTTTGACCAGAAAAAAGGAGGAGGCGTGGTTCAGATACAGTCAGCTGGGATCAAGGGAATCCCTGGAGTTTACTGAGGAAGGAAATCAGGAGGTGAAAAGGGTGCACAAGACAGCCTTGGCTGTGAAGATCAGGGTGAATCCAAAGAGGTTCTTTAAGTACATTAAAGGGAAAAGAATAACTAGAGAATAGGACCCCTCAAGGACCAAAGTGGACATGTCTGTGTAAAACCGCAGGAGATGGGTGAGGTCCTCAATGAATATTTCTCCTCTGTGTTTACCATGGAGAAAGACATGAAGACATGGGAACTTGGGTAACTTAGTGGTGATGTCTTGTGGACAGTCCATATCACAGAGGAGGAGGTTTTTGATGTATTAGAATGCATGAAGGTGGATACATCTCTTGGTCCTGACCAGATACATCCAAGAACCCTGCAAGAGGCTGGAGAAGAAACTGCAGGGCCCCTGGCTGATATTTTTACATCAACCTTAGCCACGGGTGAGGTCTCAAAAGACTGGAGGGTAGTGAATGTTGTGCCCTTATTCAAGTAAGTCTGCAAAGAAAATCCTGGGAATGATAGCCCAGTCAGCCTAACATCTGTGGTGGGTAAGTTACTTGAGAAGGTTGTAAGGGATAAGACATACATGCATTTGGAAAGACAGGGCTTGATTATGAATAGTCAGTATGGCTTTGTGAGTGGGAGACCATGTCTCATAAGTTTGTTAGAGTTCTTTTATGAAGTGACCAGGAAGGTTGATAAGGGCAGGGTGGTAGATGTAGTCTATATGGACTTCAATAAGGCCTTTGATAAGGTTCCACATGGGGGAGCTGGCAAATTGGATACACAATTGGCTTGATAGTAGGAAGCAGAGGGTACTAGTGGAAGGTTCCTTGTTGGACTGGAGGCCTATGACTAGTGGAGTGTCTCGGGTCGGTGCTGGGCCCATTACTGTTTCTTATCTATATCAATGCTTTGGATGAGAATGTACAAGACATGATTAGTAAGCTTGCTGATGACACTAAAGTAGGCGATCTCATGGACAGTGAGGAAGGTCATAAGAAATTGCAGCAGGACCTTGATCAGCTGGGGAAGTGGGCCGAGAAATGGCAAATGGAGTTTAATATAGATAAGGGTGAGGTCTTGTACTTTGGAAAATCAAATCAAGGCAGGAGTTTCATGGTGAATGGTAGGGCCTTAAGGAGTGTAGTGGACCAGAGGGACCTTGGAGTTCAGGTGCACGGTTCTCTGAAAGTGGAGTCCCAGGTAGACCGGGCAGTGAAGAAGGCTTTTGGCACACTGGCCTTCATCAGTCAGGGCAGTGAGTGTAGAAGTTGGGAAGTTATGTTGCAGTTGTACAGAACGTTGGTGCACTCAGAGTATTGTGATCAGTTTTGGTCACCTTGCTACAGGAAGGATGTTATTAAACTGGAAAGAGTGTGGAAGAAATTTAGAAGGATGTTACCAGGACTCAAGGGTCTGAGTTATAGGGAGAGGTGGGACAAGCTGGGACCATTTTCTGTAGAGAGTAGGAGACTGAGGGGGGAATGTTATAGAGGTGTATAAGACCATGAGAGGCATGGAGACCATGAGAGGCATGGATAGGGTGAATGCACTCAGTCTTTTCCCCAGGGTTGGGGAATCGCGGACGAGAGGGCATCAGTTTAAGGTTAGAGAGGAAAGAATAAAAGGGAACCTGAGGGGTAATGCTTTTACACAGAGGGTGGTGCGCATATGGAATGAGCTGCCAGGGGAAGTGGTTGAGGCGGGTACATTAACAACATTTAAAAGGCATTTGGACAAATACATGGATAGGAAAGGATTAGAAGGATATGGGCCAAGTGCAGGGAAATGGGGTTAGAGTGGATGGGCATTTTGGTCGGAATGGGCCAGTTTGGGGCAAAGGGCCTGTCTCCCTGCTGTAAGGGGCCTGTGACTCTGTGAGAGGGTGGTTTGTGTGTGAAATAAACCTCCTGAGGCAGTGGTGGGTGTGAGTAGAGTTACAATGTGTACAAGTCATTTGGATAAGGACATGAATAGGAAGGGTTTGGAGGGATATGGGCCAGGAGCAGGCAGGTGGGACTAGATTAGTTTGGGATTATGTTCGGCATGGACTGGTTGGACAGAAAGGTTCATTTCTGTGCTATATGACTCCCTGCCTCTAAGACGGTTGTAGGCTGCAGGAAGAAGTAGATGAGTTAGGCAGATGGGTAGACCATTGGCAGATGGTATTTGATCCTGAAAAGTGTGAGGTGATGCACTTTCAGAGAAGATCCAAGATGATGGGATATTTAATGAGTGGAAGGACACAGGGCAGCTTAGAGGAAGAGGGAGCATGCTGTAATTATTCACAGATCCCTGAAATCAGCAGAGCTCAGGAATACGATAGCTGAGAAGGCATACGGGACAGTTGCTTTCATCAGTCCTGGCACAGAGTATGAGAGCAACGAGGTAATGGTGGAATTGTACAGAGCTTTGGCCAGACCACAATTGGAGTACAGTGTGCAGTTCTAACTGCCTCACTACTACAGGAAGGATGGGACAGCACTGGAGGGGGGACCAACAAGATTCACCAGGATGTTGCCTGGAGTGAAGAAATTAAATCAGATTGGATTGTTTTCTTTTGAGCAGAGAAGAGGGATATGAACAGGGTAAACAGAGAGCAGCTGTTCCCCTTGGTCTAAGGGTCAATCGCAAGAGGGCATAGTTTTAGGGTATGGGGCAGGAGATTCAGAGCGGATTTGGGAAAAACTGTTTCACTCAGTGGGTGGTGGGAATATGAAACACACTGCCTGGGAAGGTAGTAGAGGCTGGAAACCTTGCAATCACTTGAAATATCATAACTTGCAAGGATTTGGGACAGGTGTAGGAAATCAGGATTAGTGTGCCTTCAGTGATAGTTATGTTGAAGAAGACTCGATGGGCAAAGGGGCCTTTTCTGCACTGTCTGAGTCTGTGACAATGCCCTCAGGTCCTTTGCCCTGATCACCAACACAAATCATGAACAGTTGTGGTCCCAACACTGACCCCTGTGAAACTCCACTAGACACCAGCTGCCATCCTGAAAAAGACCCCTTTATCCCCACTCTCTGCCTTCTGCCAGTCAGCCAATCCTCTATCCAGGCCAGTACCTTGTCACTAACACCATGGGCTCTTATCTTATTTAACAGCCCCCTGTGCAGCATCCTGTCAAAGATCTTCCGGAAATCCAAATAGACCACATCCTCTGGCTCTCCTTTGCCTAACTTGAGTGTTAACTCCTCAACAAATCCTAACAGATGTGTCAGGTATGACCTCCCGGTGACGAAGCCATGCTGGCTCTGCCCTATCCTCCCCTGTGCTTCCAAGTACTCCACAATCTCATCCTCAATAACGGGCTGGAAAATCTGACCAATGACCAAGGTCAGGCTAACCAGCCTATAGGTTCCTGTCTTCTACCTTCCTCCCTTCTGAAACTGGAGGATTACATTAAACATTTTTAGATTAGATTACATTACAGTGTGGAAACAGGCCCTTCGGCCCAACAAGTCCACACCGACCCGCCGAAGCGCAACCCACCCATACCCCTACATTTACCCCTTACCCAACACTACGGGCAATTTAGCATGGCCAATTCACCTGACCTGCACATCTTTGGACTGTGGGAGGAAACCGGAGCACCCGGAGGAAACCCACGCAGACACGGGGAGAACGTGCAAACTTCACACAGTCAGTCGCCTGAGGCGGGAATTGAACCCGGGTCTCTGGCGCTGTGAGGCAGCAGTGCTAACCACTGTGCCACCATGCCACCCACTCCTCTGGGACCCTCCCTGAATCCAGTGACACCTGAAAGATCACCACCAATGCTGCTACCATCTCCTCAGCTCTCTCCGTCAGTATCATGGGGTGGAGGTTATTCCCCACCACCTTCTCCTCAGTGATGGCCACTACACACACCTCTGCCCCCAACTCTCTTGAAGTTCTGGAATGCTGCTGGTGCCTTCCACTGTGAAAACAGATGCAAAATACCTATTCAGATCCTTCATCAGGTGGTTGTGGAGAATAAGATTGTAAGACACAGAATTTATAGCAAATGTTTCCAGTGTGATGTAACTGAAATGATATATTGGAAAGTTCCCTTGAGATTGTAAATTTAAAAAAGGTTTTGAGATTTACATATGAAAGAGCTGAAACCAATATGGTCATTCTAAAAGATGAGAGACTTAAACAATCCGGGTCTTTTCCAATATATCATTTCAGTTACATCACACTGTAAACTTTTGCTAAAAATTCTGTGTCTTACAATCTTGTTCTCCACTACAACCTGAAGGAGCAGTGCTCCGAAAGCTAGTGCTTCCAAATAAACCTGTTGGACTATAACCTGGTGTTGTGCAATTTTTAATTTTGTCCACCCCAGTGTCTCATTTTAAAACACTATTTTAGTAAAACTCTGCTGGTTTTTAAATGCTTCCCAACCCTCTGGATTCCCACTAATCTGTGGCTAAAGTACTTACTGACTCCTCACTTCCAGCTCATGCTCCTCCAACAATCTGGATTCAGTTAGAAAGTCCAGCCTGAAACTGAAAACTCAGTTACCCCACCACACATGGCCCACTGTCCCCATCACACACCGCCCACTGTCCCCATCACACACCGCCCACTGTCCCCACCACACACCGCCCACTGTCCCCATCACACACCCCCTACTGTCCCCATCACACACCGCCCACTGACCCCACCACACACCGCCCACTGTCCCCATCACACACCGCCCACTGACCCCATCACACACCGCCCACTGACCCCATCACACACCGCCCACTGTCCCCATCACACACCCCCCACTGTCCCCATCACACACCGCCCACTGACCCCATCACACACCGCCCACTGTCCCCACCACACACCGCCCACTGACCCCATCACACACCACGCACTGTCCCCATCACACACCCCCACTGTCCCCATTACACCGCCCACTGTCCCCATCACACACCGCCCACTGTCCCCATCACACACCGCCCACTGTCCCCATCACACACTGCCCACTGTCCCCATCACACACCCCCTACTGTCCCCCTTACACCGCCCACTGTCCCCATCACACACCGCCCACTGTACCCATCACACACCGCCCACAGTCCCCATCACACACCGCCCACTGTCCCCATCACACACCGCCCACAGTCCCCATCACACACCGCCCACTGTCCCCATCACACACCGCCCACTGTCCCCATCACACATCACCCACTGTCCCCATCACACACCCCCACTGTCCCCATCACACACCGTCCACTGTCCCCATCACACACCGTCCACTGTCCCCATTACACACTGCCCACAGTCCCCATCACACACCGCCCACTGTCCCCATCACACACCGCCCACTGTCCCCACCACACACCGCCCACTGACCCCATCACACACCGCCCACTGTCCCCATCACACACCCCCACTGTCCCCATCACACACCGCCCACTGTCCCCATCACACACCACGCACTGTCCCCATCACACACCGCCCACTGTCCCCATCACACACCCCCACTGTCCCCATCACACACCGCCCACTGTCCCCATCACACACCACGCACTGTCCCCATCACACACCGCCCACTGTCCCCATCACACACCGCCCACAGTCCCCATCACACACCGCCCACTGTCCCCATCACACACCGCCCACTGACCCCATCACACACCGCCCACAGTCCCCATCACACACCGCCCACTGTCCCCATCACACACCGCCCACTGTCCCCACCACACACCGCCCACTGTCCCCATCACACACCGCCCACTGTCCCCATCACACACCCCCCACTGTCCCCATCACACACCGCCCACTGTCCCCACCACACACCGCCCACTGTCCCCACCACACACCGCCCACTGTCCCCACCACACTGTCCACTCAAGGCAGGAGCAAAAACATGATAAGTGTTAACTGTGCACCCAGACACTTCAGTTGTACACAGAGCTTAGAGTCATAGAGATGTACAGCATGGAAACAGGCCCTTCGGTCCAACCCGTCCATGCCGACCAGATATCCCAACCCAATCTAGTCCCACCTGCCAGCTCCCGGCCCATATCCCTCCAAACCCTTCCTATTCATATACCCATCCAAATGCCTCTTAAATGTTGTAATTGTACCAGCCTCCACCACTTCCTCTGGCAACTCATTCCAAACACGTACCACCCTCTGTGTGAAAAAGTTGCCCCTTAGGTCTATTTTTTATCTTTCCCCTCTCACCCTAAACCTATGCCCTCTAGTTCTGGACTCCCCGACCTCAGGGAAAAGACTTTGTCTATTTATCCTATCCATGCCCCTCATAATTTTGTAAACCTCTATAAGGTCACCCCTCAGCCTCCGACGCTCCAGGGAAAACAGTCCCGGCCTGTTCAGCCTCTCCCCATAGCTCAAATCCTCCAACCCTGGTAACATCCTTGTAAATCTTTTCTCAACCCGTTCAAGTTTTACAACATATTTCCGATAGGAAGGAGACCAGAATTGCACACAATATTCCAACAGTGGCCTAACCAATGTCCTGTACAGCCGCAACATGACCCCCCAACACCTGTACTCAATACTCTGACCAATAAAGGAAAGCATACCAAACGCCTTCTTCACTATCCTATCTACCTGCGACTCCACTTTCAAGGAGCTATGAACCTGCACTCCAAGGTGTCTTTGTTCAGCAACACTCCCCAGGACCTCACCACTTACTCTGTATCTAACCCCGTGCTGGCCCTGTTATGGAAGGGTTTGATGGGGATAGTGTCGAGGGAGCTTTACTCTGTATCTAACCCCGTGCTATCCCCATCTTGGAGTGTTTGGTGTTCAGGAACTGAAGCCTAATGTCACGTGTTGCCTGTACGTACAGGTAACAGAGCCTGTTTTTGAGTTTTCTGTCTATGTACAGCTCCTTTGATCATAGGCATGGTGAAATAAACAGGTGGTTAATGATTGAAGCACTTTTAGGAGACTCCATTAATCATTTGTAGGCCATTCCTGAGATTATTTGTATTTTTGTAGTACTTAGGGTTTTTATTTTCACAGCTCTGTCTGTCTTTCTCTCTCTCTCTTAGACTCTTCCAAGAACAATATTCACTTCGCCCTTCTCCCTCTCTGCATTCCACCCTCCAACACTCAGTGCTCTCTGTCAACTGTCACCAGCCACACACTATATGGAGTTACTGGGTCAGTGATTTAACCCTGTCCAGCCACAGAGGAAGCGAGGAGGCAGTGTGGGAGAGAGGCTAGAGAATTTGAAGAGAAGGGAGCAGTTCAGAGGTCAGGGGCTAAGAGAGGGCTGTTAGGAGGCATCGCAGAGTCGTTTGGAGGTCAGTGAGTGAGTGGGAGCTGAGAGACAACAAGGTGACAGTGGTGACACTACACAGGGGCAGTGAGCACTCAAGGATCCGCGGTGGGGGTGGGGAGGATCCCGACGATAAATGGGATCTTCCCCTGCCACAGTTTGTGAGCCCGGAAGAGGAGAGCGGGTGAACAGTTTAAATGGCATTAAGCTTCTGCAGAAAGGAGCTTTGTCTCTGCTGAACGTGGGAGAGTTTGCCAGTGTCTTTCTTCCCCTGCCCATTGCCCTGCGCTCCATCACGGAGTTGGGGAGGGGTGGGGGGGTGGGGGGGGGGGCGGGGGGCAGAGGAGGGAGAATGTCGGAATGCAGAAATCCCAGTGTGAACAGACGGTGGGAGGGAGAGCTGGGAGTGGGGGGGTGGGAGATTGGTCATTCTGCAAGCCAGTGTTATTTCTGTTCACAGTCTTGGCACAGCCTGTAACAAAGACCATGACCCCAGTCCCGCTCACAGATCACATTCGCTGTGTAACTACCAAATCCCCCACCCCCACCCCCTCCCCCTCCCTCTCCACTTGACTGAACATAGGAACAAAGCACATCATTGAGACACAGGCATGGCATGCAATCTCTATTCCTCGATCTCGCTCCCTCATCCTCTCTATCCCTCTTCCAGTCTCTCTCACTCTCTCCCACTTCCTCCTCCGTGCTCCCCTACCCCTTACACACAAGCAGTTAGTTTTAATTCCACCTCCTGAGATGTTTTTCTGGCATTAGTTTTAAAGAGAAATCACATGAAAACCTGAGCCACCTGTGGAGAACCACGCCCACCTCTCTCCCGACACTGGCTCACTTTAAGCTGCCAGCATTACAAACACAATCTCATCTTTCTAGAAGGAAAAGATCAGGCAAATTCAGAACTCAGACTGAGAGACACATGCAACTCTGTGATGCCACAGTGAGTTAAGTTTCTAGAAAATTGGAGGAGTAGTGGACAGCGAGGAAGGTTACCTCAGATTACAATGGGATCTGGACCAGATGGGCCAATGGGCTGAGGAGTGGCAGATGGAGTTTAATTCAGATAAATGTGAGATGCTGCATCTTGGAATGGCAAAACATAAGAATCCTACTCATTGACTACAGTTCAGCCTTCAACACTATTATCCCCTCGAGACTGATTACTAAACTTGGAGATCCCGGACTAAGCCCCACTCTCTGCAACTGGGTCCTCAGTTTCCTGACCCACAGGCCACAATCAGTGAAGATTGGGGACAATATTTCATCCTCACTAACACCCAACACTGGAGCCCCCCCAGGGGTGCATACTCAGCCCCCTACTGTACTCACTGTATACCCATGGCTGCGTCACCAAATACCAGATTAATGCCATTTACAAGTTCGCTGATGACATCACCATAGTCGGTCGAATCTCAGGTGGTGATGAAACAGACTACAGACGGGAGGTGGAAGACCTGGAAAAATGGTGCACTGAGAACAACCGAGCTCTCAATGCCGGCAAAACCAAGGAACTCATTATTGACCTTCGGCAGGATGTTACTCCTGCCCCCCCCCCACCCCACCCCGGTACACATTAACAGCACAGAGGGGGAACGAGTGGAGAGGGTCTAGCTCCTGGGAGTGGTCATCCACAACAAGCTTTCTTGGACTCTCCATGTGGATGCACTGGTTACAAAGGCCCAACAACGGCTCTTCTTCCTCAGGCAGCTGAGGAAATTTGGCATGACGGCGAATACCCTTACCAACTTTTATAGGTGCCCCATCGAGAGCATTCTGTCTGGATGTGTCACTACCTGGTATGGTAACTGTCCCATTCAAGATCGGAGACGGTTACAAAGAGTGGTGAACTCAGCCTAGACAATCACAAAGGCCAACCTCCCATCTATAGAATCCATCTCCCAGGCCCCGCTGTCAAGGAGAGGCCACCAGCATTCTCAAAGATCCATCCCACCCTGGCAATGTTTTTCTACAACCTCTACCATCAGGGAGAAGGTACAGAAGCCTGAACACACGCACCAGCCGGTTTCACAACAGTTTCTACCCCACTGTTGTTAGAATACTGAATGGCCTCACAAACTCTTAACATTCACCTGTACCTGTGTTTTGTTTTTGCCGCTGTTTCCCTATTATTTACTATCTATGCGACTTAACTCTGTGATCTGCCTGGATTGCTCACAAAACAAAGCTTTTCACTGTGCCTCGGTACACATGACAATAAATTCAATTCAAATCAGGGCAGATTTACACATTTAATGGTAAGGTCCTAGGGAGTGTTGCTGAACAAAGAGACCTTGAAGTGTAGGTTCATAGCTCCGTGAATGTGGAGTTGCAGGTAGATAGGATAGTGAGGAAGGTGTTTAGTATCCTTATTGGTCAGTGAGTATAGGAATTGGGAGGTCATGCTGCAGCTATACAGGACATTGTACAGGACAATACTGCATTCAATTATGGTCTCCCGTCCTTGGGCAGCACGGTGGCTCAGTGGTTAGCACTGCTGCTTCACAGCGCTAGGGTCCCAGGTTTGATACCAGTCTTGGGTGACTGTGTTGAGTTTGCACATTCTCCCCAAATTTGTGTGGGTTTCCTCCCACCAACCAAAAATGTGCAGGCTTGGTGAATTGGCCATTGCTAAATTACCCATAGGGTAGGTTATTAGTTAGGGGTAAATATAGGGTAGCAGAATGTGTCTGGGTGGGTTACTCTTCGGAGGGTCAGTGTGGACTTGTTGGGCCGAAGGGCCTGTTCCAACACTGTAGGGATTCTAATTCTAAATTCTATCGGAAAGATGTTGTAAAACATGAAAGGGTTCAGAAAAGATTTACAAGGAATTTGCCAGGGCTGGAGGGTTTGAGCTACAGGGAGAGGCTGGGGCTGTTTTTCTTGGAGCACTGGAGGCTGAGGGGCAATCTTATAGAGGTTTATAAAATCCTGAGACCGTATGACCATGAGACATAGGAGCAGAAATTAGGCCATTCAGCCCATCGGGTCTGCCCTGCCATTCAATCCTGGCTGATAAGTTTCTCACCCCCATTCTCCCGCTTTCTCCCCCTAACCCTTGATCCCCTTGACAATCAGGAACCTATCTCGCTCTGTCTTAAACAGACTCAATGACCCGGCCTCCACAGCCTTCTGTGGTAATGAATTCCACAGATTCCCCTCTCTCTGACTGAATACGCTTCTCCTTAACTCCGTTCTGAAAGGCCTTTCCTTTACTCTAAGGCTGTGTCCTCGGGTCCTAGTCTCTCCTTCCATTGGAAACACCTTCCCAACATCCACTCTGTCCAAGCCGTTCAGTATTGTGTAAGTTTCAATTAGATCTCCCTTCATCTTTCTAAACCCCGTCAAGTATAAACCCAGAGTTCACAAACGTTCCTCATCTGTTAAGCCTTTCATTCCTGGGACCATTCCCGTGACCCTCCTCTGACCCTGCTCCAGGGCCAGTACATCCTTCCTGGGATATGGGGCCCCAAACTGCGACATTACTCCAAATGTGGTCTGACCAGAGCCTTCTAGAGTCTCAGAAGTACATCCCTGCTTTTATATTCTCGTCCTCTCGAGATGAATGACAACCTTGTATTTCCCTTCCTAACTACCGACTCAACCTGCAAGTTAATCCTGGAGACAATCCTGGACTCAGACTCCCAACTCCCTTTGCACTTCAGATTTCTGAATTTTCTCCCCATTTAGAAAATAGTCTGTGCCTCTGTGTCTGTGCCTCGATTCTTCCCACCAAGGACACAGAGAGAGTGAATAGCCCCAGGGGAAATAGCCTGCCCCTAGCCCTATCGCAGGTCACTTCCCCAGAGTCAGGCAGTCCAAAACTAGCGGGCACTGATTTTGGGTGAGAGGGGATCTAAGGGGCAACATTTTCACACAGGAGGTGGTATGTGTATGGAATGAGCTGCCAGAGGAAGTGGTGGAGGCTGGTACAATGACAAGTTTTAGAAGGTACCTGGATGGGGACGTGAATAGGAAGGGTTTGGAGGGTCTTGGGGCCAAGTGCTGGCAAATAGGACTCAACCAGTTCAGGAAATCTGCTCAGCCTGGCCGAGTGGGATGGAAGGATCTGTACATCTCTGTGACTCCAACTCCCCGTGTCTGCGTGAGTTTCCTCTGGGTGCTCCGGTTTCCTCCCACAGTCCAAGTATGAGTAGGTTAGGTGGACTGGCCGTGGGGAACGCAGGGTTACGGGGATGGAGGGGTTTGCTCTTTAGACGGGTGGTGTGGATTCGATGGGCCGAACGGGCTGCTTCCACACTGTAGGGATTTCATGATTTTACGACTGAAAGTTCGAAAGATTTGCACTTCACAGTTTAAGCACATATGGAAGCAGCTGGTACAACTAAAGCAATAAAGTTAGCAACCTCAGGTCATCGTTGGAGCAGGGAACAGAAATTACTTCCCCAAAGGTTGTAAGGAATGTTCAGACAAGGAGTCTATTTTTTCTCAGAACAGTGAAAGGAACAATGGATGAGAGCATGCATTGAATCTGGATTCAAACAGTCGGAGCAAAGTTTAATCTCAACATTAACTCATTCACTGCTGAATTATCTCACTCACAGCAAAGTGTTAACGTTTGAGATGGGGAGAGGGAGCTGTCTGCCTAGGTCAGAATTAGCTGCTAATGAGAGAGTCACCCTGACCGCAGCCATGATAGTATGACCCCTCACCCTGACTGCAGCCAGTGTGACCATTCAGCCCTCACTGTGAACATAGCCCTCACCGTTTATGTGAATTCCCAACAGCTATTTCCTGAGCATCACTCCGGGCTCCTTTAGTGCTTGGAAGGAGCTATACAAATGCACGCAGTTGTTCGAAGGGGCCAGGTTCCCCCTGAACCTGAGATGTCCCGCAGCACCCAGCACCACCCCAGGACCCTCCGCCAGCGGAATGCAGCGCACTCCCGCAGCCTCGGGCCGAAACTCCGTAAAAAGTTTTACTGAACTTTCCCAAGTTGTTCTCTGGGAGCGCGAACAGGAGCGGGGAGGCTGCGGCTGGGGACAGAGGGGGGAGGGTCCCGGGGAGAGAGGGGGGAGGGTCCCGGGGAGAGAGGGGGGAGGGTCCCGGGGAGAGAGGGGGGAGGGTCCCGGGGAGAGAGGGGGGAGGGTCCCGGGGAGAGAGGGGGGAGGGTCCCGGGGAGAGAGGGGGGAGGGTCCCGGGGAGAGAGGGGGGAGGGTCCCGCGGAGAGGGGGGAGAGGGTCCCGGGGAGATGGGGGAGAGGGTCCCGGGGAGAGGGGGGAGAGGGTCCCGCGGAGAGGGGGGAGAGGGTCCCGGGGAGATGGGGGAGAGGGTCCCGGGGAGAGGGTCCCGCGGAGAGGGGGGAGAGGGTCCCGGGGAGAGGGGGGAGAGGGTCCCGGGGAGAGGGGAGGGGGTCCAGCGGAGAGGGGAGTGGGGGAGGGTCCAGCGGAGAGGGGGGAGGGTCCCGCGGAGAGGGGAGTGGGGGGAGGGTCCCGCGGAGAGGGGAGAGAGGGTCCCGGGGAGAGGGGAGGGGGTCCCGCGGCGAGGGGAGTGGGGGAGGGTCCCGCGGAGAGGGGGGAGAGGGGGGAGAGGGGGGAGGGTCCCGCTTACCGGAGGGGCTGTCCCGGGAGCGGTTGTATTCCAGGTCCCTGCGCCTCCCGCACAGCCCCTGCCCCTGCACCAGGTCCTGCAGCGGGTACTCGGTGTCGGTGCGGGGGTAACAGCGGAGTCCAGCCCCACAGCGGGGGGTGTAGACCCCGCAGGGTTCCCCCAGAGCCCGGGCACAGCTCCAGCAGCAGCCGCAGCCTGGTTCCCGCACGGTCTCCCTGCAGCCTGCTGGTGTGGGACATCCCGACAACTGCTCGAGCCCGCATGGGGGACATCGGAATGCAACTTCATCCGCCAACAACAACCCCAGGCTCCAGGACACCAGCAGGGGCAGGGCGGCCCCTCCACCGCACAGCAAGATCCCACACAGACCCATTCCCCGCACAGCCAGCAGCAAACTGAGCGGGGCACCGCTGGGTCCTAGTGCCCACCCCCTGATCCAGGGGCACCGCTGGGTCCTAGTGCCCACCCTCTGATCCAGGGGCACCGCTGGGTCCTAGTGCCCCCCCCACCCCGATCCAGGGGCACCGCTGGGTCCTAGTGCCCACTCCCTGATCCAGGGGCACCGCTGGGTCCTAGTGCCCACCCCCTGATCCAGGGGCACCGCTGGGTCCTAGTGCCCACCCCCTGATCCAGGGGCACCGCTGGGTCCTAGTGCCCCCCCGATCCCGATCCAGGGGCACCGCTGGGTCCTAGTGCCCACCCCCTGATCCAGGGGCACCGCTGGGTCCTCGTGCCCACCCCGATCCAGGGGCACCGCTGGGTCCTAGTGCCCACCCCCTGATCCAGGGGCACCGCTGGGTCCTAGTGCCCCCCCGATCCCGATCCAGGGGCACCGCTGGGTCCTAGTGCCCACCCCCTGATCCAGGGGCACCGCTGGGTCCTAGTGCCCCCCCGATCCCGATCCAGGGGCACCGCTGGGTCCTAGTGCCCACCCCCTGATCCAGGGGCACCGCTGGGTCCTAGTGCCCACCTCCTGATCCAGGGGCACTGCTGGGTCCTAGTGCCCACCCCCTGATCCAGGGGCACCGCTGGGTCCTACTGCCCACGCCTGGCTACAGCTGCACTGTTAGGTCCTATTGCCCTCCCCCACCACATCGATCCATGAATGCTACTGGCTCCCCGTGTCCAATGTCCCACTGCAGCACAGCTCTCACCATGCTCTGGAGCCACTGCTGGGTCCTAGCATTACATTGCTGCTAGACAAAAGTGAGGACTGCAGATGCTGGAACCCAGAGTTTAGATGAGTGTGGTGCTGTTAAAGCACAGCAGGTCAGGCAGCATCCGAGGAGCAGGAAGCACTGCTGCTACTGAGCTTCGGTGGTGGAGGGAGTGGGTGTTTGTGGATGTGGTGCCAATCAAGTGGCTGCTTTGTCCTGGATGGTGTTGAGCTCCTTGAGTGTTGTTGGAGCTGCCCCCATCCAGGGCAAGTGGGGAGTATCCCCTCACCCTCCTGACTTGTGCCTTGTAGATGGTGGACAGGCTTTGGGGAGTCAGGAGGTGAGTTCCTCTCCGCAGGATTCCCAGCCTCTGACCTGCCCTTGTAGCCGCTGTGTTTATGTGGGGAGTCCAGTTCTGTTTCTGGTCAATGGTTAAGCCCCCAGGCTGTCAATAGTGGGGGATTCAGTGATGGTAATACCATTGAGTGTCAAGGGATGGTGATTAGATCAAGGAGAAAGTGAGGTCTGCAGACGCTGGAGATCAAAGCTGAAACTTTATTGCTGGAACAGCACAACAGGTCAGGCAGCATCTAGAGAACAGAAGATTCGACGTTTCGGGCACACGCCCTTCTTCAGGACTCCTGAAGAAGGGCGTGTGCCCGAAACGTCGAATCTTCTGTTCCCTAGATGCTGCCTGACCTGTTGTGCTGTTCCAGCAATAAAGTTTCATGGTGATTAGATTGTCTCTTATTGAAGATGGTCATAGCCTGGCATTTGTGTGGTGTGAATGTAACTTGACATTTTTCATCCTAAGATGTGGATCTCTGCTTTATAAGCAAATCTTCGGTCCTCCTGCCAACTGGAATGGATGTCCCTGGGCTGGTTGATCCGAGTGCCAGCTCAGTTTGCTGTCAGTGCCAGCGAAAGGTCCACTTCACTGTAAGGTAGGCGCTGGGTCCTAATGCCCCTGACAACACTTCAGGCCAGGGCTGTGTTGGGTCCTAATTCCAACCAGTTTGCCGAACAGGGCAGCAAAGACCTCATAGTAATTTCACCAGGTCCTAGTCCCTGCTGAATCACAAACAGGGCACTGCCAGCTCCTAGTGCCCACTGGTTTCAGTATCAGAGCAGAACAGGGTACAGCTTCTATTACCAATAACAAAGGGGGGCATAATGTTAAAGGCAGGAGGATTACAGGGGGTTTGAGGAAGCCCTTTTATACCAAGAGGGCTGTGGGGGTCTGGAATGCAATGCCTGGGAGGGGAGTAGAGGCAGGAAACCTCAAATCTTTTCTAAAGTACTTGGATGAACACTTGAAGTGTCATCACATTCAGGACTGTGGAGCTAGTGTGGGAAAGTGGGACTAGTGTGGTACAGAGTGGATGGGCTGAAAGGCCTCTTCTCTACTCTATGATACTATGCCAGCAGTCTGATTAGTTCCTGGTCAGCTGAACAGTTGGAGTGTGTTAACAATACAGAGGGAGACAGCTTGAGACTGGGAGAGACAGATTCTCTCTTACACACAAACACACACACACTCTGTCTCTCTCATGTCACTCTATGTCTCTCTCTCTCTCACACACACTCTCTCTCTGTCATTCTGTCTCACTCACACTCTCTGACACACACTCTCTCTCTGTCTCTCTCTCTCTCTCTCCCTGCCTCTCTTTCTCTCCCTCTCTCTCTCTCTCTCTGCAATCTGAGTATTGAAACCTGAAGAGAGCTGATTCCTTTCTCCCACCAGTTGCTGCCAGCTGTTGCCTTTGCCCAATGGGAGACTGGGAGACTTTTCCATTTGTGTATCAATCAGCCTGGCACTCCTCTGAAAAACCATGAAAAGGAGATTGAAGAACAGAAGGCCTTGCGAAGAAAAAGGAGCTCCTCACAAAATTGGATTGCCTATTGCTCCTGAACTGTGTGTTTCTGCAAATGTTGTCCATCCACCCAGAGCTCCATTGTTTGTTACTCTGCACCTGTACACGTCTTTGTGGTGAGCAGTAGTTCTTGTTAAGGACTGAAAGCAGGTTAATGTTTCTGTTCACCAGATTCCATCAAACGGATCAATTCAGGTTTGTAACCTTTGATTAAATTATTAATGACAGGATCAAGTGTAAAATTTCTATGCTAAACATTACTAAAAAGAGACACAAAGTTAAGCCTTTTATCTTGGGCACGTTTGGACCCAAATATGATGGAGATATAGCAGGAGCTGTTGCCTGTTAATCCTAGTGAGCCGCTAAAGCTGTGGGCAAGCAGGTATTGATCGGATTGATCAGGGCGTTGCCATGGCGAATGCAGCAGGGATTGGCAATCTCGAGAACCCTTCCTCAGTGAAGAGGAAGCTGAACACATTCACTCCTTTTGCCAGCACAGACCACAGCCCTGTGTGTGAGTGGCTGCAGCCTGTCATACACTCAAATTAAACACATTGTCAGCCCTCTACAGTAATCTTCATTTGATTCTCCACGTAGCCTGGATTATTTAGTAAATGTCCATAATCACATCTAGCACTGGACATTCACCTCAGAGATTTGCAAGTATGGACAGTTGAGCCAGGATTTATAAACATCTAGAAACGAATAAGTTGATTAGGGAGAGTCAACACGGTTTTGTGAAGGGTAGGTCGTGCCTCACTAAATTTATTGAGTTCTTTGAGGTGGTGACCAAACAGCTGGATGAAGGTAAAACAGTTGATTTGGTGTATATGGATTTCCGTAAGGCGTTTGATAAGGTTCCCCACGATAGACTATTGCACAAAATACAGAGGTATGGGATTGAGGATGATTTAGCGGTTTGGATCAGAGATTGACGAGCTGAAAGATGACAGAGGGTGGTGGTTGATGGGAAATGTTCATCCTGGAGTTCAGTTACCAGTGATGTACCGTAAGGGTCGGTGTTGGGTCCACTGCTTTTCGTCATTTTTATAAATGACCTGAATGAGGGCATAGAAGGATGGATTATAAATTTGCAGGTGACATTAAAGTCAGTGGAGTTGTGGACAGTGCTGAAGGATGTTGTAGGTTACAGAGGGACATAGAAAAGCTACAGAGCTGGGCTGAGAGGTGGCTAATGGAGTTTAATGCTGAAAAGTGTGAGGTGATTCACTTTGGAAGGAGTAACAGGAATGCAGAGTACTGGGCTAATTGTAAGATTCTTGGTAGTGTAGATGAGCAGAGAGATCTCGGTGTCCATGTACACAGATCCCTGAAAGTTGCCACCCAGATTGATAGGGTTGTTAAGAAGGCATACGATGTTTTATTGGTAGAGGGATTGAGTTTCGGAGTCATGAGGTCATGCTACAGCTGTACAAAACTCTGGTGCGGCCGCACTTGGAGTATTGTGTACAGTTCTGGTCACTGCATTATAGGAAGGATGTGGAAGCTTTGGAAAGGGTGCAGAGGAGATTTACTAAGATGTTGCCTGGTATGGAGGGAACGTCTTATGGGGAAAGGCTGAGGGACTTGAGGCTGTTTTTGTTAGAGAGAAGAAGGTTGAGAGGTGACTTAATAGAGACATATAAGATAATCAGAGGGTTAGATAGGGTGGACAGTGAGAGCCTTTTTCCTTGGATGGTGATGGCTAGCACAAGGGGACATAGCTTTAAACTGAGGGGGTGATGGATAAAGGACAGATGTCAGAGGTAGTTTCTTTATTCAGAGAGTAGTAGGGGCGTGGAACACACTGCCTGTAACAGTAGTAGACTCACCAACTTTAAGGGCATTTAAATGGTCATTGGATAGACATATGGATCATAACAGAATAGTGTAGGTTAGATGGGCTTCAGCTTAGTTCCACAGGTTGGCACAACATCGAGGGCCAAAGGGCCTGTACTGCGCTGGAATGTTCTATGTTCTAGTTGAGCAATGTTTGCAATATGCCCATTGCAGACTGTGAAAGGAACATGTTGTTTGATACATTCTGCTGACTTTGGGCTATCAGTACACAAACCCAACAGAACATTCAGCTGAAGCCCATGTAATATATTCAACCATGTGTGGAATCAAGCAGACCTGGTTAAACTGGGATCAATGGGTATCAGGGGGCAAACTCTCTGCTGGTTAGAGTCATACCTGACACAGAGGAAGATGGTTGTGGTTGTTGGAGGGTCAGACATCTCAGCTCCAGGTCATCTCTGCAGGAGTCCCTCAGGGGAATGTCCTAGACCCAACCATCTTCAGCTGCTTCATCAATGACCTTCCCTCCATCAGAAGGTCAGAAGTGGGGATGGTCCCCGATGATTACACAATGTTCAGCACCATTCACCACTCCTCAGGTACTGGAGCAGTCCATGTTCAAATGGAACAAGATCTGGACAATCTCCAGGCTTGAGCTGACAAGGGGCAAGAAACATTGGTGTCACAAAATGCCAGGCTATGGTCCTTGACATTTAATGGTGTTTTCATTGCTGAGTCCCCCATAAATAACATCCTGTGGGTCACCATTGACCAGAAACTCACTTGGACTTGCCACATAAACACAGTGGCTACAGGAGCAGGTCAGAGGCTGGGAATACTCCGGGGAGTAACTCACCTCCTGACTCCCCAAAGCCTGCCCACCATCTCCAAGGCACAAGTCCAGAGTGTGATGGAATACTCCCCACTTGCCCTGGATGGGGGCAGCTCCAACAACACTCAAGGAGCTTGACACCATCCAGGACAAAGCAGCCGCTTGATTGGCACCACACCCACAAACACCCACTCCCTCCCCCACCCACACTCAGTAGCAGCAGTGTGTACCATCTACAAGATGCTCTGCAGAAATTCACCAAAGACCCTCAGACAGCACCTTCCAAACCCACACCCACTTCCATCGAAAAGGACAAGGGCAGCAGGTACATGGGAACACCACCCCCTGCAAGTTCCCCTCCGAGCCCCTCACCATCCTGACTTGGAAATATATCACCGTTCCTTCAGGGTCACTGGGTCAGAATCCTGGAATTCCCTCCCTAAGGGCATTGTGGGTCTACCCACAGCACATGGACTGCAGCGGTTCAAGAAGGCAGCTCACCCCCACCTTGTCAAGGGGCAACTAGGGACGGGCAATAAATGCTGGGCCCCGACAGTGACACCCATGTCCTACAAGTGAATTTTTAAAAAATTACTCATTTGTATGAAAGGCAGAACAGTTGGTTAGATGGCACCATTCTGTTCACAGCGTCACAGCATTAACAATGTGAGGTAACAAGTTTCGCCTGATATGGAGCGGCCGGTGTTGGACTCGGGTTGACAAGGCACATGGCACCAGGTTATAGGCCAACAGGTTTATTTGGAAGCACAAGCTTTCGGAGCAGTGCTCCTTCATCAGGTGATAGTGGGGCAGGATCATAGGACACAGAATTTATAGTAAAAGTATCATACAACTGATGTGATGTATTGAACAAACCTGGATTGGTGTTAAGTCTTTATTTATTTAGAATGGGGATGCAGGTTTCGATTGATTAATATCCCAGAATTTCTTTCAAGTCACAGCCCCAAGTTAACTTCAGGATTTATCAGGATATAAAAAAAAGGTGTCATCTCGGCTCAAACAATGCATTAAAGTTGTAAAGTTAAACTCTGTCTATACCCCAAACTGGAGTCAGACTGGTTCTATTTCCAAAGTAGGAATTTATAAAATGTTACATGGACTGACTGCCTACAGATTGTGTGCTATTTGAACAAAATAGAATGTATCTGCAAGTATAAATCTACAATTGCAAATTCACCCCCTAGACTGATGTGTTCATGTGCGAGTGTGTGTGTCTGATGGAGAGGGAAAAGGTGTGTGATTTCAAATTCTGCCATGAAACCAATGAATATTCTGCCCACATACACAAATGTGGTATTTGAGTTTTGGCGTTGGTATGATGTCAGATACATGTGCTGTTTGCCCCAAATGTCGTCAGACTGCATTGATCAGTACATTGTGCTCATACAACCTGTTCCTGCCAAGCTCAGGATATAATATCCAGCATGATTCCATTGTCAGACAACTTTTATAAATAATCCAGAATGAAACAATCACACTGGAAATCAATTTGGGTTTACAGAGTGTTTCATGTGTGTGCAACTGGGGGTGTATATAAGATATATATTTACATAGGATCCTGTTCTGTGTAGGAAAAGTCATTTGTTCCTCAATGTTGCACATTTAAATTGAGAAAGAGTTATGAAGATTCACAATTCCTGTTGCATCTTCATGGCAATGCCCTGACCAATCAGAATCAACCTGTCTGTTCAGAGGTTGATCTGTTTACAATGATCGACAGTTAACAGTTCAGTCTGTGTAGCACCTTTTTCTCATATATTGTGAATTGTTGCTCTCTTTCATAGCTTGTTTTATTGTATCTCCATCGTTTATAAGAACAAGTTGAGACGTCTTAACTTTGTCTCCATTTTTAGCAATATTTCAGTTCGATGTAATGATTTTAGAGTTTACAGTTGACCCAAAATGAGGTGAGGATGGGAGTTGTGAGGGGGAGATAGGGAGCCCTCAAGGGGATTTAGAGAGGGAATGGCCAAATATTTAGCAGATGGGATATAATGTGAAGAATTGAACACAGAGTGAGGGTAGGGCTGATCAGGGATAGTGGAGGGAGCTTGTGCCTGGAGTCGGAGGAGGTGAGGAGATCCTTAATTAATACTTTGCTTCAGTATTCACGAGTGAGAGGGACCTTGTTGTTTCTGAGAACAGCATGAAACAAACTGATATGCTCGAACAAGCAGATATTAAGAAGAAGGATGTGCTGAAAATTTGGAAAAACTAAGGATAGATAAATCCCCTGGGCCAGACAAGATATGGAGAAAATGAGGACTGCAGATGCTGGAGATCAGAGTTGAGAGTGAGGTGCTGGAAAAGCACAGCAGATCAGGCAGCATCCGAGGGGCAGGAGAATCAATGTGTTGGGCAAAAGCTTTTCATCAGGAATGAGCCTCTCAATCCTGATGAAGGGCTTATGCCCGAAACATCAACTCTCCTGCTCCCCGGATGCTGCCTGACCAGCTTGCTTTTCCAGCAACCCACACTCTCGACCCAGACGGGATATACCCAAGGGTACTGCAGAAAGTGAGGGAAGAGATTGCTGTGCCTTTGGCGATGATCTCTGCATCCTCACTGTCCACTGGAGTAGTGCCGGATGATTGGAGGGTGGCAAACGTTACTCCCCTGTTCAAGAAAGGGAATCGGGATAATCCTGGGAATTACTAATCAGTCAGAATTACATCTGTGGTGAGCAAGTTGTTGCAGAGACAGGATTTATGATGACTTGGAAAACCATAACTTGATTAGAGATAGTCAGCATGGCTTTATGAGGGGTAGGTCATGCCTCACAAGCCTTACTGAATTATTTGAGAATGTGACAAAATATATTGCTGAAGGTAGAGCAGTGAATGTGGTGCACATGGATTTTAGCAAGGTGTTTGATAAGGTTCCCCATGGTAGGCTCATTCAGAAAGTGAACAGGTATGGGATACAGGGAAATCTGGCTGTCTGGATACAGAACCGGCCAGCCCATAGAAGACAGAGGGTGGTGGTAGATGGAAAATATTCAGCCTGGAGCTCGGTGACCAGTGATGTTCCACAGAAATTGTTCTGGGACCTCTGCTCTTTGTGATTTTTATAATTGGCTTGGATGCAGAAGTGGAGGGGTGGGTTAGTGTGTTTGCTGATGACACAAAGGTTGCTGGAGTTGGGGATAATGTGGTGGGCTGTTGTAGGTTGCAACGGGACACTGACAGGTTGTAGAGCTGGGCTGAGAAATGGCAGATGGAGTTCAACCTGGAAAAGTGTGAAGTGATTAATTTTGGAAGTTTGAATTTGAATGCTGAATACAGGGTTAAAGGCAGGATTCTTAGTCGTGTTGAGGAACAGTGGGATCTTGGGGTTCATGGCCGTTGATCCCTCAAAGTTGCCACCCGGGTTGACAGGGTTGTTAAGAAGGCATGTGGTGTAGAACATAGAACTTAGATCATAGAACAATACAGCGCAGAACAGGCCCTTCGGCCCTCGATGGTACGTCGACCTGTGAACTATTCTCAGCTCGTCCCCCTACACTATCCCAAAATCATCCATGTGCTTATCTAAGGATTGTTTAAATCTCCCTAATGTGGCTGAGTTGACTACATTAGCAGGTAGGGCATTCTACACCCTTACCACTCTCTGGCTTTCATTAACAGGGGGATTGAGTTCAAGAGCAGTGGTTATACTGCAGCTCTATAGAGCCCTAGTTAGACCACACTTGGAATACTGTGTTCAGTTCTGGTTGCCTCATTATAGGAAAGATGTGGCAGCTTTGGAGAGGAGGTTGACCAGGATGCTGCCTGGACTGGAGGGATTGTCTTGTGAATTAAGGTTGAGGGAGCTAGGACTTTCCTCATTGGAGTGAAGAAGGATGAGAGGTGACTTGATAGAGGTGGACAAGGTGATGAGAGGCATGGAGAGAGTGGACAGCCAAAGACTTTTGTCCAGGGCAGAAATGGCTATCGCAAGGGGACATAATTTTGAGGTGATTGGAGGAAGGTTTCGGGGAGATGTCAGAGGTAGGTTCTTTACTCAGAGAGTGGTGGGTGTGTGGAAAGCACTGCCAGCGGTGGGAGTAGAGTCAGAGACATCAGGGACATTTAAGTGACCGCTGGACAATCACATGGATGATAGTACAATGAAGGGTGTGTAGGTTAGGTTGATCTTAGAGTAGGATAAAAGGTTAGCACAACATCGAGGGCCGAAGGGCCTGTACTATGCTGTATTGTTCTCGGTTCTGTATTCCATGTTTAACGAGCAACTTTGATATAAAATTGGCTCAAAGGTAGAAGACAGAGTCTGGTGGCGGAGGGTTGTTTTTCAGACTGGAGGCCTGTGACCAGTGGAGTGCCACAAGGATCAGTGCTGGGTCCTCTACTTTTTGTCATTTATATAAATTAGCAAGTCTTGAGAAGATTTGTAGCTCAAGTTGAGGTTCTGGATGTAGGTTTGCTCGCTGAGCTGGAAGGTTCATTTCTAGATGTTTCGTCACCTTACTAGGTAACATCTAGCTTCACCTGGAGGCCCACTGAAGATGTTACCTAGTAGGGTGACGAAACGTCTGGAAATGAACCTTCAAACTCAGCAAGCAAACCAACATCCAGAATTTACATAAATGATTTGAATGTGAACATAAGAGGTACAGTTAGTAAGTTTGCAGATGACACCAAAAATGGAGATGTAGTGGACAGCGAAGAGGGTTACCTCAGATTACAACAGGATCTTGACCAGATGGGCCAATGGGCTGAGGAGTGGCAGATGGAGTTTAATTCAGATAAATGCAAGGTGCTGTATTTTGGGAAAGCAAATCTTAGCAGGACCTATACACTTAATGGTAAGGTCCTGGGAGTGTTGCTGAACAAAGAGATCTTGGAGTGCAGGTTCATAGCTCCTTGAAAGTGGAGTCACAGATAGATAGGATAGTGAAGAAGGCATTTGGTATGCTTTCCTTTATTGGTCAGAGTATTGAGTACAGGAGTTGGGAGGTCATGTTGCGGCTGTACAGGACATTGGGTAGGTCATTTTAGAAATACTGCATTCAATTCTGGTCTCCCTGTGATAGGAAAGATTTTGTGAACCTTAAAAGGATTCAGAATTAGTATACAAGGATGTTGCCAGGGTTGGAGGGTTTGAGCTACAGGGACAGGCTGAATAGGCTGGGGCTGTTTTCCCTGGGCCATTGGACACTGAGAGGTGACCTTATAGAGGTTTATAAAAACATTAGGGACATGGATAGGGTAAATAGACAAGGTCATTTTCTCAGGGTAGGTGAGTCCAAATCTAGACGGCATAGGTTTAGGAGAGAAGGGAAAGATTTAACAGTGTTATGAACTAGCCAGACCACTCAAAACTTTCTTAGGCAGGCAGCCCAGACCATAATTTTACATTTTGTTTCAGTAAGTGTGCAGTGAAAATTACCCGGAGTAACTTAGCTTGCTTACTATCAGGTTTTAAAGCAGACAGAAATGTATTCACAAAATTACACAATGAAACACAAAGAACAGAATAAAGGACCCCTACAGAACTCAGCCTATCCAACGAGACTTAACTATGCTGTTCCAAATATACACAACAGTCCCAATAAGCAAACTCCCTTTAAAACCCAGTATAAATGGGACACATGTTTACAGGTTGAAGGGCAAAAATGGAGAGAGAGAGTGAGTTTCCACACAGCTCCCTGTTGAACACCTCACCAGTTCAAGACTAAACTAAAACTGCTCAGCTCAGCTAGAGAGCTGACCATTCCCCTTTCGTTATACAGGTCACTTCTAAAACATGACCCCTTTGGCCTGAAGTCTCATCTGTTTACATATAAACAAAGAGGCCTCTCAAAATCTTTTTCATCTCTGTGCCAAACATGACTGATCGGATCCTGGCCTGGTTTATTGTCCCTGTGAAAGAAATCAAAGACAGAGTCTCCTTAACCAAGGAACAGCTTTTCGAGAAAAAGGCTTTGTGACAACAGGTACCTAAGGGGCAACTTTTTCACACAAAAGGTGGTGTGTGTATGGAATGAGCTGCCAGAGGATGTGGTGGAGGCTGGTACAATTACAGCATTTAAAAGGCATCTGGATGGGTATATGAATAGGAAGGGTTTGGAGGGATATGGGTCGTGTGCTGGCAGGTGGGACTAGATTAATTCAGGATATCTGGCCGGCATGGACTCGTTTGACTGAAGGGTCTGTTTCCGTGCTGTACATTTCTATGATTCTATAAATGAGAGGTTATCAACTTGGTTTGGACAAACAGAAATCCATATTTTCTTAAATGGCGTTAGACTGGGAAGAGTTAAACTTCAGAGAGAGACTGAGTGCGTGTGTGTGTGGGTATGGGTGGGTATGTGTGCGGGGGTATGTGTGTGTGTGTGGGTGGGTATGTGTGTGTGTGTGTGTGTGTGTGTGTGTGTGTGTGTGTGTGTGTGTGTGTGTGTGTGTGTGTATGTGTGTGTGGGTATGTGTGTGTGTGTGGGTGGGTGGGTATGTGTGTGTGTGGGTGGGTATGTGTGCGTGGGTATGTGTGTGTGTGTTTGGGTGGGTATGTGTGTGTGTGTTTGGGTGTGTGTGTGTGTGTGTGAGCGTGGGTATGAGTGTGTGTGGGTGGGTATGTGTGCGTGGGTATGTTTGTGTGGGTATGTGTGCGTGGGTATGTGTGGGTGTGTGGGTACGTGTGAGTGTGTGTGTGGGTGGGTATGTGTGCATGGGTATGAGTGTGTTGGTGGGTGGGTATATGTGTGTGGCTTTGAGTGTGTGGGTATGTGTGCGTGGGTATGAGTGTGTGGGTGGGTATGTGTGCGTGGGTATGTGTGTGGGTATGAGTGTGTGTGGGTGTGAGTGGGTATGTGTGTGGGTATGTGTGCATGGGTATGAGTGTGTGTGTGGGTGGGTATGAGTGTGTGTGGGTGGGTATGAGTGTGTGTGTGGGTGGGTATGTGTGCGTGGGTATGTGTGTGGGTGAGTGGGTGTGTGTGTGTGGTATGAGTGTGTGTGGGTGGGTATGTGTGCGTGGGTATGTGTGTGGGTGAGTGGGTGTGTGTGTGTGGTATGAGTGTGTGGTGGGTGGGTGTGTGTGTGTTGGTATGAGTGTGTGGGTGGGTGGGTATGAGTGTAGGTATGACTGTTTGTGCGTGGGTGGGTATGTGTGCGTGGGTATGAGTGTGTGTGTTTGGGTGGGTATGTGTGCATGGGTATGAGTGTGGGTATGAGTGTGTGGGTGGGTGTGTATGAGTGTGTGTACATATGTGGGTGGGTATGTGTGCGTGGGTATGAGTGTGTGTGGGTGGGTATGTGTGCGTGGGTATGTGTGTGTGTGTTTGGGTGGGTATGTGTGTGTGTTTGGGTGGGTATGAGTGTGTGTGTTTGGGTGTGTATGTGTGCATGGGTATGAGTGTGGGTATGAGTGTGTGGGTGGGTGTGTATGAGTGTGTGTATATGTGTGGGTGGGTATGAGTGTGGGTATAAGTGTGTGGGTGGGTGGGTATAAGTGTGGGTATGAGTGTTTGTGCGTGGGTGGGTATGTGTGCATGGGTATGAGTATATGTGCGTGGGTATGAGTGTGTGTGTTTGGGTGGGTGTGAGTGTGGGTATGAGTGTGTGGGTGGGTATGTGTGCGTGGGTATGAGTGTGGGTATGAGTGTGTGGGTGGGTATGTGTGCGTGGGTATGAGTGTGTGGGTGGGTGGGTATAAGTGTGGGTATGAGTCACTGACAGGTTAACATGTTGGTATAGCAAGCAGTTTAGAAGCCAAATGTTACGCTGGGGCTTTATTACAAGAGGATTTGAGTGCAGGAATAATGATGACTTACTGTAATTATATAGGGCTCTGGTAAGACCACACCTGGAGTATTGTGTGCAGTTTTGATTCCTTTGCCAGTGAAAAGATATACTTCTGTGGAGAGAGTGTAACAGGGACTGAATCATGAGCTGAAGGGATTGCCCTGTGAGGAAATGATTAAATCGACTGGGTCTGTGTTCTCCGCAGTTTACAAGAATGGGGTGTTCATCGTCTTCAAACATACAAATATTTTAGAGGGGTCGACAGGCTCCCTGTAGGAGCAAGTTACTGCAGATGCTGGAAACTGTCCTGAAAACAACCAACGCTGGAGATCCCCGTGGGTCAGGCTGCATCCGCGGAGAGGGAAGCTAATGTTTCGAGTCTAGATGACTCTTCATCATTCCTGTTGGTTACAGATTTCCCATTAGCTAGGTCTGAGTTAAGTCAACAGCTAGATTCATAGACACATTACAAGAAGCAGGCAACTTTGGATTGAGATGAGGAGGAATTCCCTCATTCAGCTGCAGAATCTTAGGGCTTCTCTCCCCCAGTAGAAGCTGGTCAAAACTGGCAGATAGATGCGTATTGTAGAAATCAAGGGATATGGGGAAAGCCCAGTAAAAAGGTGCTGTACCACAAGAACAGAGATGATCCCATTGATTGGAGAAGTGGATTCAAAGGGCTGAATGGCCTTCACTGCTCAGATTCTTATGACATTTCAGAATTGTACATAACTGTGGGTGCCACAATACAGGAACGTGCGAACACATTGGAGATAGTGCAGAAGCAATTTACAAAAAGGATTCCTGAAACTTCAGTGATGAGGATGGATTGAAGACATTGGGACTATTCTCTGAGGAAAGACAAAGACTGAGAGGGAGATCGGAAAGAATGTTTCAAAATCACAAGGGGTCTGGACGGAGCAGATAGTTCCCACCTATAAAAGGAATAAGAATGAGAGGGACATTGGGGTTAAAACGATGTGTGAACCAAGCTAGAGTGATGTGAGAAAAATCTCTTTCACCCAGCGAGTGGTTCGGGTGTGGAATGCGCTGCCTGAAATGTGGTGGAGACAGGCTCCAATGAGATATTCAAGAGGGACATACGTTTGGATATAAATAATCTGCCAGGATATGGGGATAAAGGCAGGAGATGGGCACTGGATAATAATGCCTGTTTGAAGAGCGGTTGCAGACAGGATGGGCTGAATGGCCTCCTTCTGGAACAATTCTGTGATTCCAGGAAGTTGTGTTTGTTTCTCCCTCATTCCATTTGCTCTTCTTCACTCCAGCCAGCTGACAATCTCCAGCCTCTAGCTCTACGCCCCCCCCCTCAGTGGCCCTCTCTGTCTCTAGTCTGCTTCTCCGTTGCTCTGTCTCACCACGTGTTTCTGCCTTGGTCTTTCTATCACTATGTCTGTCTACATGTGCACCTCCATCTCTCTTACCCTATCTCTTTCACCGTGCCTCTCACTACATCTTTCTGCTTGGCCCTGTCACTCTCTTTCTTTCTGTATCTATTCTGAGATTTTCTCTCTATCCCTCACTCTTTCCATCTGTCAGATTTGTTTATATATATGTCTGTCCCTCTTTATCTTTCTCCCTCTCTCGTTATTTGTTTCTCTCTATATCCCTCCTTGTGTCTGTAACTCTGTGTGTGTGTCTATCATTTTTTACCTTTCTCTCTCTCTAATTGTGTTTTACTCGGTCTCTGTTTTCTCCATGTCTCTCTCTCTTGCTTATCTCTCTCTCTCTGTTTCTCTCTGCCTCTCTTTTTCTCTCCATGTTCCTCTCTCTGCCAGCTCTAAGATTGTCTAAAGAATTGATGGACTATACCATCAGCAGAATGCAAGTCATAATTAGGGAATAATGACTGTGTGCAAGCTGGTAAAGTGATAATCAAATGGTAAAGAAAGGGTTTTCTCACCGTCAGCAGGCAGTAGGTGGTCGTTAAGTGATATTTACAAGCTGTTTCAAAATCTAGCTAACAGCAATGAAAAATAAACTCAATTAGAAGAAAGAAAGCCTCTCCCTCAGCTTGAAGTGTTCCTAAAGTTTATAAAACACACAGCATATAGTGGATACCTAAGCAATATTAGCTGCAGAGGGAGTTGATAAATAATTGAGAGAAAGGTTGCAGGACTATGAGACTCTGTGGAATAATTGGGAGTTCTTCCAAACTGCTAATGCTGTCACACCTCAATCTGTCACAAACTGACTTTTATTTTTAATCAATTGTGGGATATGGACATCACTGACTGGGCCCAGCATTTACTACCTGTCCCTAGTTGCCCCTTGAGAAGGTGGGGGTGAGCTGCCTTCTTGAACCGCTGCAGTCCATGTGCTGTGGGTAGACCCACAATGCCCTTAGGGAGGGAATTCCAGGATTCTGACCCAGCGACACTGAAGGAACGGCGATATATTTCCAAGTCAGGATGGTGAGGGGCTGGGAGGGGAACTTGCAGGGGGTGGTGTTCCCATGTATCTGCTGCCCTTGTCCTTCTCGATGGAAGTGGTTGTGGGTTTGGAAGGTGCTGTCTGAGGGTCTTTGGTGAGTTTCTGCAGTGCATCTTGTAGCTGGTACACACTGCTGCTACTGAGTGTGGGTGGAGGATGGAGGGGGTGTTTGTGGGTGTGGTGCCAATCAAGTGGCTGCTTTGTCCTGGATGGTGTTGAGCTTCTTGAGTGTTGTTGGAGCTGCCCCCATCCAGGGCAAGTGGGGAGTATTCCCTCACCCTCCAGACTTATGCCTTGTAGATGGTGGGCAGGCTTTGGGGAGTCAGGAGGGGAGTTACTTGCTGCAGGATTCCCAGCCTCTGACCTGATTCTGAACGAACATGGTCCATCTTGTGACAATAGAAACACCTCTGCTTCCAAATCTCACCTCCCCCCCCCTCAGTACCTTCCTACTGATTGAGGATGAAACAAGCAAGGAAACTACAGGGGCTCTGACCAAATGTTTGATTCCCCTCAGCCATGGGGAGGTGCCAGGGGACTGGAGGACGGCTAATGTGGTTCCATTTTTCAAGAAGGGTGGCAGAGATAGACCAGGGAACTACAGACCAGCGAGTTTCAAATCAACGGTACGGAAACTATTGCAGAAAATAGTGAAGGAGGAGTGAATTATTTCCATGTAGAAAGGCAAGGTTTGATCAGGGATAGCCAGAATGTCTTTGTCAGAGGGAGGTCACGCCTGACAAATCTGACTGATTTTTCCAAGGGGGTGACCAAGTGTGGAGATGAGGGGAGGGCAGTTGATGTAGTCTCTGTGGATTTAAGCAAGGCCTTTGACAAGGTCCACACCGGAAACGAGAAAAGAAAGTAAAAGCTCATGGGTCCCAGGGTAACTTGGCAAATTGGATCCCAAATTGGCTTCGTGACAGGATACAGAGGATGGGGTTAGAAGACTGTGTGTGTGATTGATGTACCACAGGGATCAGGGCTGGGGCCCTTTGTGTTCACAATATTCAAGCGATGTAGATGAGGATGATGGGGCGGGGGTGTGGGGGGATCGATGAGTAAGTTTGTGGATGACACAAAGATTGGGTGGGTGATTGCCTGAGGAGGGAGGTGTGAGGTTACAGGGGGGTGTAAACGGATTGGTCAGATGGCCAGGTCACTGTCAGATGGAACTGAACCCTGATAAATGTGAGGGGATGCACTTTGGAAGAAGGAACAAGACAAGGGAGTACTCAATGATTGGAGGACACGAGGAAGCTCAGAGGAACAGAGGGATCTTGGGGAGTTTGTTCAGAGGCCCTGAAGGTAGCAGGCCAGGGTAATAGGATTAAGGAGTCACATGGGGCACTTGCCTTTATCAGCCGATGCATCGATTACAAGAGCAGGGGGGTGATGTTGGAGCTGTACAGGACTTTGGTTAGACCACAGCTGGAGAACTGTGTGCAGTTCTGGTCCCCACACAATGGGGTTGCACTGGAGGGAGACTCACCAGGATGGTGTCTGGGATGGAGCATTTCAGTGATGGAGATGGGCTGGATAAACTCGGAGTGTTTTTGTTGGAGCAGAGAAGGTTGTGGGGTGTCCCTGACTGATGTGTATAAGATTATGAGGAACATGGACAGGGCCATAGAAAACAGCTGTTCTCCTTAGTTGGAGGGTCAGTATCGAGGGGGAATAATCTTAAAGTGAAAAACAGGAGGTTGAGTGATAGAATCTTATAGTGTGAAAGGAGGCCATTCAGTCCATACTAACCCTCCAAAGAGCATCTCACTCAGACCCACCATATCCCTGTAACCCTGCATTTCCCATGATGCCCACCCCATCCACCTGACCTGCACATCTTTGGACTGTGGGAGTAAACCAGAGCACACCCACGCAGACACGGGGAGAATGTGCAAACGCCACACTGACAGTTGCCTGAGGCTGGAATCGAACCTAGAACCATGAGGCAGTAGTGCTAACCACTGAGCCACCACACCACCCCAAGTGATGTACTTTGAGACGTGGCTGAGGGCAACAGAATCTGTGTTTCAGAGAATGTTTTGCGATAATGTCATTCATCGAAGCTACATCTCTCCAGCAGTGACACTAGCAATTCAGGAGAATATTTCTGCCTGGTATTGAACCAGGGCCCTTTCATGTTAAGTAAATATGATAACTCCCAAAACCACAGAAACGGCAAATGGTTTCACCCAGAGGGTGGTAGGGGTCTGCAATACCCTACCGGGGAGGGGAGATGAGGTGGGAAATCTCACAACCTTTAAAAATAACCCGACTGAGCACTTGAAACAATAACAGAGCTGCCCAAAGCTTGGTGCTAATTAGCATTTCATTGAAGACAGAGATGAGAAGGAATTCCTTCTTTCAGATGAGAGTGAATCTGTAAAATTCCTAAACACAGAGGGCTGTCGAGGCTGCACTTTTGGAAGTGTGTCAGGGTCTTTGGAGGACGTGGGGCGAGATTCACTTGCGTGGGAGCAGGGACGAGGGAGTGCAGTGAATGCGGAGAGACCGGAGACACTGGGGTTGTTCATTTTGGAGCAGAAAGGGTTAAGAGGAAGGGTGATTTAATCGATGAATCAAAATCATGAAGTGTTCTGATAAAGTCAGTAAGGAAAAACAGTTTCAAAGGGGTGACATTTTGAGTCTAACTGGCCCTTTGTCAAAGCTTTGTCAAAGGGTCAGTTAGACTTTAAACGTCAGCTCTTTTCTCTCCTTATAGATGCTGCCAGACCTGCTGAGATTTTCCAGCGTCCACAGTAATTTGCTTTTAAACAGTTTCAAAAGTCCGGAAGATGGTGAATTGAGGGACACATCAAGGAAATTTGGAGACATGAAACATGAGGCAAAAATTTGATAGATGGGAGACAATGTGGAGAAATGAGAGATTATCCACTTTATCAGAATAACAGAAATACTGGGCCGTTCTTAAAATGTGAGAGGCTGGGCAGTGTTGAACTTCAAAGGGACTTGGGTTTCCTTATTCATGAGTCACTGAAAGTTAAACAGCAGATAGAGCAAGCAATTAAAAAGGAAAATGTTATGTTGACTGTTATTAAAGACAATCTGAGGATAAGAGTAATGATGATTCCAGAGCCTTTGGTGAGACCACACCTGCAGTGTTGTCCTCAGGTTTGATCTCCTTATCTCAGGAAAGATATTGCTGCCACAGAGAGAGTGTAACAAAGGGTCCATCAGACTTGTTTGCAGGATGATGGAACTGCCCCATGAGACGCTAAGACCATAAAATGTAGCAGAAACTGGGCATTTAGCCCATCGAGTCTGTTCTGTCATTCATTGAGATCATGGACGATCTGATAATTCTCAATCAACTGCACTTTCCTGCCTTTTCCACAACACCCTTCATCCCCTTTCTGATTAAAAACCTGTCTCCCTCAGCCTTGAATATCCTGAATGACCCAGTCTCAATAACCCTCTGCAGTAAAGAATTCTACAGATTCACTCCCCTCTGAGAGAAGAAATTTCTTCTCATCTCTATCTTAAACATATGACCCTTTACTCATACCCATGCCATCTGGATGGGTATATAAATAGGAAGGGTTTAGAGGGATCTGAGCCTAGTGCTGGCAAATTGGATTAGATTAGGTTGGGATATCCGGTCAGCGTGGACAGGTTGGACTGAAGGGTCTGTTTCCATGCTGTACATCTCTATGACTCTATAACTCTATGATGACCCTCTAGTCCTATACTCTCCCACAAGGAGAAACAACCTCTCCACATCTCCCCTCTCAAGGCCCCTATAAATTCTGTGTCCAATGATCCTGCTCCACTAGTTACTTGATGAAGGAGCGGCGCTCCGAAAGCTAGTGCTTCCAAATCTACCTGTTGGACTATAACCTGGGTGTTGTGTGATTTTTAACTTTGTCCACCCCAGTCCAACACCGGCTTCTGCACATCTTAAATATACTCAATGACCTGGCCTCCCAGCCACCTTTGGCAATGGATTCCATCGATCCACCACTCTCTGGCTGAAGAAGTTTCTTCTTATCTCCATTCTAAAAGGTCTTCGCTTACTCTGAGGTTGTGCCTTCAGATCCTAGTCTCTCCTACCAATGGAAACATCTTCCAAACATCCACTCTGTCCAGGCCATTCAGTATTCTGTATGTTTCAATTAGATCCCTGCTCATCCTTCTAACCTCCATCGAGTATAGAACTAGAGTCCTCAAACATTCCTCATACGTTAAGCTTTTCATTCCTGGGACCATTATCATGAACCTCCTCTGGACCCGTTTCTGGGCCAGTACATCCTTCCTGATATGGGGCCCCAAAACTGCACACAATTCTCCAAATGTAGCCTGACCAGAGCCTTATAGAGCCTCAGAAGTACCATAACACCATAAGACATAGGAGTGGAAGGACGGCCATTCGGCCCATCGAGTCCACTCCGCCATTCAATCATGGCTGATGCGCATTTCAGCTCCACTTACCAGCGTTCTCCCCGTAGCCCTTAATTCCTCTAGACAACAAGAATCTATCAATCTCGGCCTTGAAGACATTTAGCGTCCCGGCTTCCACTGCACTCCGTGGCAATGAATTCCACAGGCCCACCACTCTCTGGCTGAATAAATGTCTCCGCATTTAGAACATAGAACATAGAACATAGAACAATACAGCGCAGTACAGGCCCTTCGGCCCTCGATGTTGCGCCGATCCAAGCCCACCTAACCTACACTAGCCCACTATCCTCCATATGCCTATCCAATGCCCGCTTAAATGCCCATAATGAGGGCGAGTCCACCACTGTTACTGGCAGGGCATTCCATGAACTCACGACTCGCTGAGTAAAGAGAAATGACCCCCTCTAATTCTAAGGCTGTGTCCACGGGTCCTAGTCTCCTCGTCTAACGGAAACAATTTCCTAGCATCCACCTTTTCCAAGCCATGTATTATTTTGTACGTCTCTATTAAGTCTCCCCTTAATCTTCTAAACTCCAATGAATACAATCCCAGTATCCTCAGCCGTTCCTCATATGTTAGACCTGTCATTCCAGGGATCATCCGTGTGAATCTCCGCTGGACACGCTCCAGTGCCAGTATGTCCCTCCTGAGGTGTGGGGCCCAAAACTGGACTCCAAATGGGGCCTAACCAGAGCTTTATAAAGTCTCAGTAGTACATCTCTGCTTTTATATTCCAACCCTCTTGAGATAAATGACAACATTGCATTCGCTTTCTTAATCACGGACTTAACCTGCATGTTTACCTTTAGAGAATCCTGGACTAGCACTCCCAGATCCCTTTGTGCTTTGGCTTTATTAATTTTCTCACCATTTAGAAAGTAGTCTATGCTTTTATTCTTTTTGCCAAAGTGCAAGACCCCGCACTTGCTCACGTTAAAGTACGTCCCCACTTTTATATTGAAGTACTCTCAAAATAAATGCTAGCATTGCATTTACATTCCTAACTACTGACTCAAGCTGCAAGTCAACATTAAGAGAGTCCTGGGCTAGGATTCCCAAGTCCCTTTGCCCTTCAGATTTCTGAATTTTCTCCCCAATTATAAAATAGTCCATGTCTCTATTCTTCCCACCAAAGTGCATGACCTCCTTGCCCACCCTCCTAACCTGTCCAAATCCTTCTGCAGCCTCCCCACTTTCTCAATACTGGCTGCCCCCCCACCTATCTTTGTATCATCTGACAGGTTTTTGCCCACTCACTCACATATCCCTCTTTGTGTCACCCCCACCACATGTCTTCCTACCTGGTTTTGTGTCAACACAAACTTATCTACAGTACATTCACCTTCCTTATCCCAGTCATTCATATATCTTGTACATAATTGTGACCCCAGAACTGATCCTTGTGACTCTCCACTACTTGCAGGTTACAATCCAGAAAATACTCTCCTTATCCCAATTCTCTGTCTTCTATTAGTTAGCCAATCCTTTATCCATGCTACAATTTATGCCTGGAGCCAGGGGAAGTGAGTGAGATCCTGAATGAGTATTTCACATCTGTATCCACAAAGGAGTAAGACGTAGATGAGGGTAAGATCAGGGAGAGGTGTTCTGGAGTTCTACAGCATATTGATATTGAGGAGGAGGAGCTGTTGGGTATTTTGAAAATATTTAAGGTTGTTAAGTCCCCAAGGTCTGGTGGGATCTATTCCCGGATACTGAAGGAGGCAAGCAAGGAGATTGCTGTGACCTTAAGAGAGATCTTTGTATCCTTTTTATCGACAGGCAAGGTCCCAGATATTGTTCCTAGGCCAGTGACCCTTACACTAGTGCTAGGCAAATTACTGGAGAAGAGTCTGAGAGACAGGATTTCCTCACATTTGGAACAGCAAGGGTTTATTAGGAATAGTCAGCAGGGCTTTGTGCAGGGGAGGTCTTGTCTCTCAAATTTGATTGAGTTTTTTGAGGAAATGGAGTCGATAGTTGGTGAGGGGAGGGTTGAGGATGTTGTCTACATAGGCTTCACTAAAGCACTTGACAGGGTCGCTCATGGTAGACTGGTCTGGAAGGTTGAGTTACATGGGATCTACGGTGAGTTGGCAAATTGGATACAAAATTGACTTGGTCATAGAGGATAGCCGTGGAATGATGTTTCTGTGACTGAAGGTCTGTGAGCAGTGAGTATTCCACAAGGGTCAGTACTGGGACCACTGTTGTTTGTAATTTATGTAAATTGTGGATGAAAATGTCGGTGATCTGTTCATTAAGTTTGCAGATGACATGAGAATTGGTGGAAATGTAGACAGTGAGGAAAGTTGTTAAAGGATACAACGGGGTCTCAATCAGTTGGAAAGTTCAGCAGAGAAATGGCATATGGAGTTTAATGCGGATAAGTGCAAGGTGATGCATGCTGGGAGGTCAAACACAAGAGGAAAGTGTACAGTAAACGGCAGAACCCTTAGGGATGTTGGCTATCCAGATGGATCTTGGGATGCAAGTTCACAGCGCCCTGAAAAGGACAGCACAAGTGGGTAAGGGGTAAAGGAGGCACACCGCATGCTTCCCTTCATCGTCGGGGCACTGAGTATAAAGGTTAGCAAGTCATGCTGCAGCTTTATAAACCTTTAGTTAGGTCACATTTGGAGCATTGTGTGTAGTTCCAGTCACCACACTATAGGAAGGAGGTGGAGGCTTTGGAGAGGGTACAGAAGAGGTTTACCAGGATGTTGCCTGGATTGGAGGGTATCAGCAATAAGGAGAGGGGGGACAAACCTGGGTTGTTTTACCCAGAGCGTTGGAGGCTGAGGGGTGACCTGATGGAAGTGTATAACATTATGAGAGGCATGGACCGGGTGGATAGACAGTCATTTTCCCAGGTGGAAATGCTATATAGAGAGATACGGACCATGTGCAGGTGGATAGGATTAGTTTACAATGGCCTCATGGTTGGCACAGACATGGTGGGCCGAAGGGCCTGTTCCTATGCTGGACTGTTCTATGCTCCATGTTCTAACACTATGTGCTCTTGTCTTATTAAGTGATCTAATATGTGGTACCTTATTAAACACCTTCTGAAAATCCAAATATATTGCATCTATCATTTCCCCTGTAACTATTCTGCTGTTCTAGTAAATTTGTCTATTCAACAACCCTTGACATTCAACGATATTACCATCAGTGAATCCCACACTATCAATATCCTGGAGATTACCATTGACTAGAAACTCGGCTGGACTCACTACATAAAATCATAGAATTTTATGAATAAGATGGAGGCCATTCACCCCATTGTCTCTGTACTGGCTCCTGAAAGAGCTACCTAGCCAGTCCCACTCTCCAGCCCTATCAAATAACCCTCTAACTTCATCCCTTTCAAACACATTCCCAGCTCTCTTTTGAAACCTCCTATGGAATCCCCCTCCCCCACTCTTCCAGGCAGTGTTGGAATATTGCGTGCAATTCTGGTCTCCTTCCTATCGGAAAGATGTTGTGAAACTTGAAAGGGTTCAGAAAAGATTTACAAGGATGTTGCCAGGGTTTGAGGATCTGAGCTACAGGGAGAGGTTGAACAGGCTGGGGCTGTTTTCCCTGGAGCGTCGGAGGCTGAGGGGCGACCTTATAGAGGTTTATAAAATCATGAGGGGCATGGATAGGATAAATAGACAAGGTCTTTTCCCTGGGGTGGGGGAGTCCAGAACTAGAGGGCATAGGTTTAGGGTGAGAGGGGAAAGATATAAAAGAGACCTAAGGGGCAATGTTTTCACACAGAGGGTAGTACATATATGGAATGAGCTGCCAGAGGATGTGGTGGAGGCTGGTACAATTGCAACATTTAAGAGGCATTTGGATGGGTATATGAATAGGAAGAGTTTGGAGGGATATGGGCCAGGTACTGGCAGGTGGGACTAGATTGGGTTGGGATATCTGGTCGGCATGGATGGGTTGGACCGAAGGGTCTGTTTCCGTGCTGTACATCTCTATGACTCTATGATTCTATGCATTCCAAATCCTAACCACTCTCTGAGTAACGGAGTTTCTCCCCATCTCACTCCGAACTCTCTCACCGACAATCTTAAAATTGTGACCCCTCGTTACTGACATACCAATCAGTGGAAACAGACTATCCCTTTTACCCTGTCAATACTGTTCATCATTTTGAACACCTCAGTGAGGTCACCTCTTAACCTTCTCTGTTCCAAGGGGAATAAACCCAACCTCTCTGATCTTTCCCTGTATCTAAAATCCGTTATTCCTGCGATCATTCCAGGAAATCCCCTTTGAACTCTCTCCAGGACTTTAATATCCTTCCTTAAATAAGGTGCCCAGATCAGAACACGATGTTCCAAGTGTGGCCTGACCAATGACGTGTAGAGGTGGAGCATCACTTCCTTTCTTCTATACTCTGTGCCTCTATTTATAAACCCAAGGATCCTGTAAGCTTTCTGAGTAACTGTTCCACCTTGCCCAGCCACCCTCAGAGGATCATGTACGTGAACCCTGAGGTCTCTCTACTCCTGTATCCCCCCAGAGTTGGACCATTGAGGTCTGTATTGTCTGTGTTTCTTCTCCCAAAATGCATTCCCTCACATTTCTCTGCATCGAAATCCATCTGCCAGGTACCTGTCCATTTGACCAACCTGTCAATGTCCCTCTGAAGTCGCTCAGCTCCATCCTCACAATTCCCTATTCTCCCTGCCTTAGTATCATCTGCACGTTTAGAGATTTTGCCCTCAACACCCATCTCCAAATCATTTATATAAACCAGAAAAAACAAGGGTCTCAACCCTGATCCCTGGGGAACACCACTTTCAACTTGTCTCCAATTTGACAAATGCCCATTTTATTAACCCTCTGTTTCCTATCTTTTAGCCAACTTCTAATCTGGTCTGTCAATCCTAAACATTTTTAAATTGCTAACCAACCTGCTGTATGACACAGTATCAATTGTTTTCTGAAAGCCTAAACATCCCACCTCGTCAGCAGTGCCCTGATCCACTGCCTGGGTCCCCTCAATCTCCCTCTCCAGGATATTTACGAGTTGCGATATTGAATCAGGCTGCCCAGGTCGATGAAGGTAATGATATTGATCATGTCACAATATCTGACACTTGATATTGGCCTGATGCTCGCCTCCAGTCCTCATTCCAAACAATCGCAATCCGTGTCTCACTTATTGACCTGACTCTGCCGACCTGTTGTAGAGTGTCGAGGGTGATTTCTCAGAACCTTTAGCGAATGTCTCTCCAGACCCACCAGTACCTGCTGCGGTTTAGCCAGTCGCTTGTATACCGTTCCTTGTTGTGACTTCCTGCCTTCCTCTCCCTTGCGTGATCTCTCCTGCAGTACAGTTCTATCTGTTTCTATTGATTCTGTACAGGCCAGCATCCTGCTGAAACTAATCACAAAGTCCCATTGCATCCCTCTGTTTCCCAATTCTGTTCTACCTGATTATCTCAGCTTCCACACTCAGTCTTTGTTCTGCCCCAGTCTCACCAACTGAAAACTGATATCTCAATATCTTCTACTTTTCCACTTGATTCAAATACGACTTGAAATAACCGGCTGGATTTCTGCAGAGTCTAGTCTTTTAAGTCAGAACCTAAATGTGGAATCCAGAGACATTTTCAGCAGATCTCAATGGGGGAAAGGCACATGGCATGGATCATGAATTCAGCAGAGCCTTTTGAAAATTAGTAATGTCAATCAAATTTCTCAGGTCTAGAGGTGTTGGCATAAATGGATAAGACTTGTATCTGCATCCTGCCGTATTCTGTGAGTGCTCTGAACTTTGGCCCTACTGTATCTCTCTGTGTTACATCACTCTGCTCTGTTCTGTTGTGGATATGCTCCACCTGCCAATTCATTTCAATATGTTCAATCACTTTGCTGAGTCTAAACTTCTCCTTTCTCAGTAGACGTACTCTCACTGCAGGATCTCCCATTTCTAATACAATCCAGCATCTGGTTTGGTTGTCTTTTAGTTGTACAGTTCCACAGGATCAATATGTGCAAATGCAGTCACATATTGATCAATGCCTGTTTTCACCTTAGGCCCAAGTTATTGAACAGATATAAAGCCTTCAAAGCTTTCAAAATTTCTACATTTTGATTTCTCTGTTTTTCAGAAAGATTGAAGGTGGAATACATTCTGAAATATCTTTTTCAAACAGCAATAGGAGAGTAGCTGCCTGAACCTGCACTGGTCAATCTGTCACAACTTCATAATGATTCCTTTACATGTGGGAATAAAGCTGTGAATCTGTGTGACGTGACCTCTCATTTCAATTGGACGTCAGAGAAGAAACTTTGCAGACATCGAGCCCCTCCTAATGACTCAGCAGGGGCCTGATTTTCATTCGACCTCACAGTCTTCAGTTGTTTGGAAGCTCGTTCCCTGCTCTGACCATTCCTGGGTTGGTAGCTGTGTGTTTTTGCAGCCTGTCCACACACAATATCAGCTTCACTCCCACTACAATATTCTGTGCTCTCAGGACCATCTCTGGCCTGTATTTCCATTGCATTATAACTGGCTGCAGTGCCTCATGACAGAGGGGCCATTACAGCAATAACCAAGAGGAACATTCATCGATTATATTTGTGTTCCACAAATATCTTCCCTCGTTCTGGAATCGCATCAAAACAAAAAATCTCTCCGAAACAACTCAATTAAATTCTTTATCTTTAACACCTAGTTAGATCCTCGTAATCTCAGTTATTATATTGTGCTAATATAGAAACACTGTAGAGGGAGCTTTACTCTGTATCTAACCCCGTGCTATCCCTGTCCTGGGAGTGTTTGATGGGGGACAGTGTAAAGGGAGCTTTACTCTGTATCTAACCCTGTGTTGTCCCTGTCCTGTGAGTGTTTGATGGGGGACAGTGTAGAGAGAGCTTTACTCTGTATCTAACCCCGTGCTGTCCCTGTCCTGGGAGTGTTTGATGGGGACAGTGTAGAGGGAGCTTTACTCTGTATCTAACCCTGTGTTGTCCCTGTCCTGTGAGTGTTTGATGGGGGACAGTGGAGAGGGAGCTTTACTCTGTATCTAACCTCATGCTGTCCCTGTCCTGGGAGTGTTTGATGGAGACAGTGTAGAGGGAGCTTTACTCTGTATCTAACCCTGTCCTGTCTTTGTGCTGGGAGGGTTTGATGGGGACAGTGTAGAGGGAGCGTTACTCTGATTTTCCTGCTCCTCGGATGCTGCCTGACCTGCTGTGCTTTTCCAGCACCACTCTGATCTAGACTCTGTATCTGACCCTGTGTTGCCCCTGCACCTTTCCTATTTGCCTTTGAACTGAATGGCTTGTTAGTCCATCCCAGAGGGTAATTATCAGTCAGTCACATTGCTGTGGGTCTGGAGTCACGTGCAGGCCAGGCCAGTCAGGATGGTAGTTCCCTTCCCTAAGGGATATTAGTGACCCAGATGGATTTTTCCAACAATTAATAATGGATTCCTGGTTACCATCACTAAGACTTGTTTTCAATTTCAGATGTATTTATTGAATTTGGCTGGGTGGGATTTCAAGCCTGACCCCTGGGTACCCATGGTTACTAACTCGGGGATTTCACTGTTCTTCCACCTTTCCTCGCAGCCCTTCCCTCGCCCTGTATCTGTCCTGTGCTGTAGCTGCCAGGAGTGCTCTCCCACAGCATGGTGGCTCAGTGGTTAGCACTGCTGCCTCATAGCACCAGGGTCCCAGGTTCGATTCCAGCCTCGGGGGACTCTCTGTGTGGAGTTTGCACATTCTCCCCTTGTCTGCGTGGGCTTGCTCCGGGTGCTCCAGTTTCCTCCACAATCCAAAGATGTGCAGGTTAGGTGTCATGGGGGCAAATGTGGGTTTGTGGGGGTGGGTCTGGATGGGATGCTTTTTGAAGGGTCAGTGTGGACTTGATGGGCCGAATGGCCTGTTTCCACACTGTAGGGATTCTGTGATTTTGGGGTATGCTGTGTGAGGTGGTGATGGGTTGTGTATGTCACCCACACAGATCACTGCGTCAGGATGTGTCTGCACAGAGTGAGCCATCAGCAGAATTTGTCAGAGAGGCAGGTACAAGCAGGAACTCTGTTTGTGAGAGAGAGAGAGAGAGAAAGTGATCTCACTGGGCTTACATGCACATTCCTCAAACCCATCTTCTGAGGTTAACCTGACAACAAGCATTGGTTGCCATGGTTTCCAGGAAGATTGTATGACTGAGTGCAGCCTGGAAGCTGCAGTCCGTGTTAACTGAGGTTCCTGTGATTACCTGAAGCCCGTTAGGAACACGGATCTCAGCTCCCAGTGCACCCTGCTCCAGTCAGCAACAACAGCAGGTGAAACCAACTCAACAAGTCAGTCTGAGTGCGGCCAAACTACAATCCAACATCTCAGCATCATGAAGACAACCTTCACAGTGACTCTCGCCATCATACATGGTAACATGGCCCTTTCGCCAAGATTACTTACATCAACTCTCTCTTTGCTCTGTGTGTGTGTGTCTGTGTGTGTCTGTGTGTGTGTGTGTCTGTGTGTCTGTTTGTCTGTGTGTGTGTGTCTGTGTGTGGCTTTGTGTGTCTCTGTGTCTGTGTGTGTGTGTGAGAGAGAGTGTGTTTAAAAAGGACTGCTCTTATTTGGAGGAAGTTTACTTGTCAAAGTGCATCTTCACTCACTCTCACCTTCACCCTCAACTTCTCCCTTACCCACTCTTTCCCTCTCTCCCTCTCTCCCTCTCCCTCCTCTTCCCCCTCTCCCTCACCCTCTCTCCCTCATTCCCACTCTCCTTCACTCTCACTTCCTCTCCCTCACCTTCTCCCTCACTCCCTCTCCCTCACTCTGTCACCCTCTCCCTCTCCCCCTCCCCCTCCCTCTCTATAAGCACAGTCAGGGTGTGATGACCCTTCAGTAACATCACTCTCTATGAAGTGAATCTGAGCCTGTTTTGAATCTTTTTATCCCAAATAACCTCCCAATTTCAGCTCGAGTGTCGATCTTTCTCTCTGTGCACCTCCTCTGCAGCTGTAACACTGTACCCCTCGCTCTCGTCTGTCTGTGTACGGTACGATCTGCTTGAACTGCACACAAAACAGAGCCTTTCACTGTCCCCAGGTACATGTGACAATAATAAATCAAATGAAATCGGATCACTCAGTGAGAGAGGAAGGTTTGAGGGAGTGAGGGAATGTGGAGTGGGATTTTGGGAGTCAGTAATGTGTGTATTGAGGCTGGGGGTTCAATCAGGTTTTGGAGGAAGTTTGTCAGATTTCTGTTTGATAAAAGATTATCACAGGGTATCAGGCTGCATGGAGACAATCTCCCTGGACCTGATGGATTGGGCTGAGGGCCTGATGTCCTCAGAGGGAGCTTGGCCATTGGCTGGGAGCTGGTGTCGAGGAATCCCATCGAGAATACCATCCCAAACCTGAGGCCAGGCCAGTCATATTTTCTCTCTGAGAGAGAGAACTCTCTAGAAATCCTTAACTCTAACTCCATCCGGCCGAAACCATGTGGGTGTCAGCATGTCAACATGTCAATTGGAGCTTTAGAGAAGGAACTGTGATTCACCCGAAACGATCTGCCCCCTCACTGATCCTGTTACCCTCAGACTGTCAGAGTTTGTGCTTGTTTGTGTGTGTGATAGAGAGAGAGTCATAGAGAGTGTGTAAGAGAGACTGTGTTTGTGAGTGAGTGAGAGACAGAGATTGAGAGAGAGAGAGACTGTGTGGGTTAGAGTGCGTGACTGAGTTAGTATGAAAGAAAGAGAGAGTGTGCAAGTGACAGAGCCTACGTAAGACAGAGTGTGAGACATTGTTTCTGACACACTCTCTGATACGCTCTCACACACTATGTTAAAAATCACGCAACACCAGGTTATTGTCCAACAGGTTTAATTGGAAGCACACTAGCTTTCGGAGTGACGCTCCTGATGAAGGAGTGACTATAACCTGGTGTTGTGTGATTTTTAACTTTGTCCACCCCAGTCCAACACCGGCATCTCCAAATCAGAAACAATGTGTGTGTGAGGGTGTGTGTGTGTGTGTGTGTGTGTGTGAGAGACAGTGTGTGTGACAGAATATGTTTGTGTATGAGAGTGCATGTATGTGTCCATGTGTGTGAGAATGTGTGTGTTTGCAAGCGTGTGTGAGAGAGTGTGAGTGTTTGAAAGTGTGTGTGTATTTGTGAAAGTGTATGTGAGAGAAAGGGGCCATATGTGTGAGTGTGTATGTTTGGGAATGTGTGTGTTTGCGAGTGTGTGGGAGAGTGTGTGTGAGAGAGTATGTTTTTACGACTGTGTAAGAGAGTGTATATTTATGAGGTGTGTGTTTGGGAGTGTGAATGTTTGCGAATGTGTGATCCTGTGTGTGTGTGAGTCTGTGCATGAGAGAGTGTGAGTGAGTGTGTGTGAGAGAAGACGTGTGTGTGAGAAAAAGAGAGTGTGAGTGTGTGTGAATGTGAGTGTGGGTGTATGTAAGTGTGTGTGAGAGACTGTGTGTGAGAGAGTCCGTGTGAGTGTGTGTGAGAGAGTCCGTGTGAGTGTGTGTGAGAGAGTCCATGTGAGTGTGTGTGAGAGAATGCGTGTGTGCGTGTGAGTGTGTGTGTGTGAGAGAGTGTGTGTTTGTGTGTGTGAGAGAGTGAGTGTGTGTGAGAGTTTGTGTGTGTGAGAGTTTGTGTGTGAGAGAGTGAGTGTGTGTGTGTTTGTGTGTGTGAGAGAGTGAGTGTGTGTGAGAGTGTGTGTGTGTTTGTGTGTGTGTGAGAGTGTGTGTGTGTTTGTGTGTGAGAGAGTGTGTGTGTGAGAGTGCATGTGTGACTGTGTGTGAGAGTGTGTGTGTGAGAGTGTGAGAGAGTGTGAGAGTGTGTGTGTGTGAGAGTGTGTGTGAGTGTGAGAGTGTGTGAGTGTGAGAGTGTGTGTGAGTGTGAGAGTATGTGTGTGTGTGGGAGTATGTGTGTGTGTGAGAGTGTGTGTGTGTGAGAGTGCATGTGTGACTGTGTGTGAGAGTGCGAGTGTGTTTGTGAGAGAGAGTGTGCGCGAATGTGAGTGTGTGTGAGAGTGTGTGTGTGTGTGTGCGGGTATGTGTGTGTGTGCGGGTATGTGTGTGTGTGCGAGTGTGTGTGTGAGAGTATGTGTGTGTGTGAGAGTGTGTGTGAGTGTGAGAGTGTGTGAGTGAGAGTGTGTGTATGAGAGAGAACATGTGTGTGAGTGGGAGAGTATGTGTGAGTGGGAGAGTGCATGTGTGTGAGAGTGTGTATGTGACTGTGAGAGAGTGTGTGTGTGTGCGTGAGAGTGTGTGTGTGTGTAAGTGTGTGTGCATGTGAGCGTGAGTGTGAGTGAGTGTGTGTGAGTGCGTGTGTGAGTGTGAGGGTGTGTGTGAGTGTGAGAGTGAGTGAGAGTGAGTGTGTGTGTGTGTGAGAGTGTGTGAGAGTGTGTGTGTGTGAGAGTGTGTGAGTGTGTGTGTGTGAGAGAGTGTCTGAGTGTGTGAGAGAGTGTGTGTGTGAGAGTTTGTGTGTGTGTGAGAGTTTGTGTGTGTGAGAGAGTGAGTGTGTGTGAGAGTGTGTGTGTGTTTGTGTGTGTGAGAGTGTGCGTGTGTTTGTGTGTGTGAGAGTGTGTGTGTGTGTTTGTGTGTGTGTGAGAGTGTGTGTGTGTTTGTGTGTGAGAGTGAGTGTGTGTGTGTGTGAGAGTGAGTGTGTGTGAGAGTGTGTGAGTGTGTGAGAGTGTGTGAGAGTGTGTGAGTGTGTGAGAGAGTGAGTGTGTGTGAGAGAGTGAGTATGTGTGAGAGTGTGTGTGTGTGAGAGTGTGTGTGAGTGTGTGAGAGAGTGAGTGTGTGAGAGAGTGTGTGTGTGAGAGTGTGTGAGAGTTTGTGTGTGTGAGAGAGTGAGTGTGTGTGAGAGAGTGAGTGTGTGTGAGAGTGTGTGTGTGTTTATGTGTGTGTGAGAGAGTGAGTGTGTGTTTGTGTGTGTGAGAGTGTGTGTGTGTTTGTGTGTGAGAGTGAGTGTGTGTGTGAGAGTGTGTGTGTGTGAGAGTGTGTGTGTGTGAGAGTGTGTGTGAGAGTGTGTGAGTGTGTGTGAGAGTGTGTGAGTGTGTGAGAGAGTGAGTGTGTGAGAGAGTGTGTGTGTGAGAGTGTGTGAGAGTTTGTGTGTGTGAGAGAGTGAGTGTGTGTGAGAGAGTGAGTGTGTGTGAGAGAGTGAGTGTGTGTGAGAGTTTGTGTGTGTGTTTATGTGTGTGTGAGAGAGTGAGTGTGTGTGAAAGTGTGTGTGTCTTTGTGTGTGTGTGTGTGAGAGTGAGTGTGTGTGTGAGAGTGTGTGTGTGAGAGAGTGCATGTGTGACTGTGTGTGAGAGTGTGTGTGTGAGAGAGTGCATGTGTGACTGTGTGTGAGAGTGTGTGTGTGTGTGAGAGTGCATGTGTGAGAGTGTGTGTGTGAGAGTGCGAGTGTGTGTGTGAGAGAGAGGGTGTGAGAGTGTGTGTGTGAGTGTGTGTGTGTGTGAGAGTATGTGTGTGTGTGAGAGTGTGTGTGTGTGAGAGTGCATGTGTGACTGTGAGAGTGTGTGTGTGTGAGAGTGCATGTGTGACTGTGTGAGAGTGTGTGTGTGAGAGTGCGAGTGTGTGTCTGAGAGAGAGTGTGTGTGAATATGAGAGTGTGTGAGTGTGTGTGTGAGAGTGTGTGTGAATGTGAGAGTGTGTGTGAGTGTGAGAGTATGTGTGTGTGCGAGTGTGTGTGAGTGTGAGAGTATGTGTGTGCGTAAGTGAGAGTATGTGAGTGTGTGTGAGTGTGAGAGTGTGTGTGTGAGAGAGAACGTGTGTGAGTGGGAGAGAGTGGGTGTGTGTGAGAGTGTGTGTGTGAGTGGGAGAGAGTGCGTGTGTGTGAGAGTGTGTATGTGACTGTGTGAGAGTGTGTGTGTGAGAGTGTGTGTGTGTGTAAGTGTGTGTGCATGTGAGCGTGAGTGTGTGTGTGAGTGAGTGTGTGAGAGAGAGTGTGAGTGTGTGACTGTGTGTGAGCAAAAGAGTGTGTATGAGAGTGAGTGTGTGTGTGAGAGAGAGTGGAGTATGTGAGAATGCGTGTATGTGAGAGAGCGTGTGTGAGAGACAGTATGCGCGTGTGTGTGAATGTCAGAGTGTGTGAGAGAGTGTGTGTGTGTGAGATAATGCGCGTGTGTGTGAATGTGAGAGTGTGTGACAGAATGTGAGTGTGAGAGTGTGTGTGTGAGTGTGAGAGTGTGTGTTAGTGTTAGTGTGTGTGTGTGAGAGTGTGTGTGTGAGTGTGCGAGAGTGTGTGTATGAGAGAACATGTGTGTGAGTGTGTATGTGAATGTGAGAGTGTGTGTGTGAGTGTGAGTGTGTGTGTGTGTGAGTGTGTGTGAGTGAGAGTGTGTGAGAGAGTGTGTGTGTGAGTGAGAGTGTCTGTGAGAGAGTGTGAGTGAGTGTGTGTATGTGAGTGTGTGAGTGTGAGTGTGTGTGAGTGTGAGAATGTGTGTGTGAGTGTGTGTATGTGAGTGTGTGTGAGTGTGTGTGAGTATGAGTGTGAGTGAGTGTGAGAGTGTTATGTGAGTGAGTGTGTGTGTGTGTGTCTGTGTGTGTCTGTGTGTGAGTGTGAGTGTGTGTGCGTGTGAGTGAGTGTGAGTGTGAGTGTGAGTGTGAGTGAGTGTGTGTGTGTGAGTGTGTGTGAGTGTGAGTGTGTGTGAGTGTGAGCGTGAGAGTGTGTATGTGAGTGTGAGTGTGAGTGAGTGTGTGTGAGTGTTAGAGTGTGTGAGTGTGAGAGTGTGTATGTGAGTGTGTGTTAGTGTGAGTGTGTGAGTGTGAGTGTGTGTGAGTGTGAGAATGTGTATGTGAGTGAGTGTGAGTGTGTGTGTGTGTGTATGTGAGTGTGTGTGAGTATGAGTGTGAGTGAGTGTGAGAGTGTTGTGTGAGTGTGTGTGTGTGTGTGTGAGTGTGAGAGTGTGTGTGTGTGTGAGAGTGTGAGTGTGTGTGAGTGTGAGTGAGTGTGTGTATGAGAGAGTGTCTGTGTGTGTGTGAGAGAGTGTCTGTGTGTGTGTGTGAGTGAGTGTGTGTGAGAGTGTGTGTGTGTTTGTGTGTGTGTGTGTGTTTGTGTGTGTGAGAGAGTGAGTGTGTGTGAAAGTGTGTGTGTGTTTGTGTGTGTGTGAGAGTGTGTGTGTGTTTGTGTGTGAGAGTGAGTGTGTGAGAGTGAGAGTGAGTGTGTGTGTGAGAGTGAGTGAGAGTGAGTGAGAGTGAGTGTGTGTGAGTGTGTGTGAGTGTGTGAGAGAGTGAGTGTGTGTGTGAGAGAGTGTGTGTGTGAGAGAGTGAGTGTGTGAGAGAGTGTGTGTGTGAGAATGTGTGAGAGTTTGTGTGTGTGAGAGTGTGTGAGAGTTTGTGTGTGTGAGAGAGTGAGTGTGTGTGAGAGTTTGTGTGTGTGAGAGAGTGAGTGTGTGTGAGAGTTTGTGTGTGTGAGAGAGTGAGTGTGTGTGAGAGTGTGTGTGTTTGTGTGTGTGAGAGTGTGTGTGTGTGTTTGTGTGTGTGTGAGAGAGTGAGTGTGTGTGAAAGTGTGTGTGTCTTTGTGTGTGTGTGAGAGTGTGTGTGTGTTTGTGTGTGAGTGAGTGTGTGTGTGTGAGAGTGTGTGTGTGTGAGAGTGCATGTGTGACTGTGTGTGAGAGTGTGTGTTTGTGAGAGTGCATGTGTGACTGTGTGTGAGAGTGTGTGTGTGTGAGAGTGCATGTGTGACTGTGTGTGAGAGTGTGTGTGTGAGAGTGCGAGTGTGTGTGTGAGAGAGAGGGTGTGAGAGTGTGTGTGTGAGAGTGTGTGTGTGAGTGTGTGTGTGTGTGAGTGTGAGAGTGAGTGAGAGTGAGTGTGTGTGTGTGTGAGAGAGAGTGTGTGAGAGTGTGTGTGTGTGAGAGTGTGTGAGTGTGTGTGTGTGAGAGAGTGTGTGAGTGTGTGTGTGAGAGTTTGTGTGTGTGTGAGAGTTTGTGTGTGTGTGAGAATTTGTGTGTGTGAGAGAGTGAGTGTGTGTGAGAGTGTGTGTGTGTTTGTGTGTGTGAGAGTGTGCGTGTGTTTGTGTGTGTGAGAGTGTGTGTGTGTGTTTGTGTGTGTGTGAGAGTGAGTGTGAGAGTGTGTGTGTGAGAGTGTGTGAGTGTGTGAGAGAGTGAGTGTGTGTGAGAGAGTGAGTGTGTGTGAGAGTGTGTGTGTGTTTATGTGTGTGAGAGTGTGTGTGTGTTTGTGTGTGAGAGTGAGTGTGTGTGTGAGAGTGTGTGTGTGTGAGAGTGTGTGTGTGTGAGAGTGTGTGTGTGTGAGAGAGTGTGTGAGAGTGTGTGAGTGTGTGTGAGAGTGTGTGAGTGTGTGTGAGAGTGTGTGAGTGTGTGAGAGAGTGAGTGTGTGAGAGAGTGTGTGTGTGAGAGTTTGTGTGTGTGAGAGAGTGAGTGTGTGTGAGAGTGTGAGTGTGTGTGAGAGAGTGAGTGTGTGTGAGAGTGTGTGTGTGTTTATGTGTGTGTGAGAGAGAGTGTGTGTGAAAGTGTGTGTGTCTTTGTGTGTGTGTGTGTGTGTGTGTTTGTGTGTGAGAGTGAGTGTGTGTGTGAGAGTGTGTGTGTGAGTGTGAGAGTGTGTGTTAGTGTTAGTGTGTGTGTGTGAGAGTGTGTGTGTGAGTGTGCGAGAGTGTGTGTATGAGAGAACATGTGTGTGAGTGTGTATGTGAATGTGAGAGTGTGTGTGTGAGTGTGAGTGTGTGTGTGTGTGAGTGTGTGTGAGTGAGAGTGTGTGAGAGAGTGTGTGTGTGAGTGAGAGTGTCTGTGAGAGAGTGTGAGTGAGTGTGTGTATGTGAGTGTGTGAGTGTGAGTGTGTGTGAGTGTGAGAATGTGTATGTGAGTGAGTGTGTGAGTGTGTGTATGTGAGTGTGTGTGAGTGTGTGTGAGTATGAGTGTGAGTGAGTGTGAGAGTGTTATGTGAGTGAGTGTGTGTGTGAGTGAGTGTGCGTGTGAGTGAGTGTGAGTGTGAGTGTGAGTGAGTGTGTGTGTGTGAGTGTGTGTGAGTGTGAGTGTGTGTGAGTGTGAGCGTGAGAGTGTGTATGTGAGTGTGAGTGTGAGTGAGTGTGTGTGAGTGTTAGAGTGTGTGAGTGTGAGAGTGTGTATGTGAGTGTGTGTGTGTATGTGTATGTGAGTGTGTGTTAGTGTGAGTGTGTGAGTGTGAGTGTGTGTGAGTGTGAGAATGTGTATGTGAGTGAGTGTGAGTGTGTGTGTGTGTGTATGTGAGTGTGTGTGAGTATGAGTGTGAGTGAGTGTGAGAGTGTTGTGTGAGTGTGTGTGTGTGTGTGAGTGTGAGAGTGTGTGTGTGTGTGTGAGAGTGTGAGTGTGTGTGAGTATGAGTGAGTGTGTGTATGAGAGAGTGTCTGTGTGTGTGTGAGAGAGTGTCTGTGTGTGTGTGTGTGTGTGTGTGAGTGAGTGTGTGTGAGAGTGTGTGTGTGTTTGTGTGTGTGAGTGTGTGTGTGTTTGTGTGTGTGTGAGAGTGTGTGTGTGTGAAAGTGTGTGTGTGTTTGTGTGTGTGAGAGAGTGAGTGTGTGTGAAAGTGTGTGTGTGTTTGTGTGTGTGTGAGAGTGTGTGTGTGTTTGTGTGTGAGAGTGAGTGTGTGTGTGTGAGAGTGAGTGAGAGTGAGTGTGTGTGTGAGAGTGAGTGAGAGTGAGTGTGTGTAAGAGTGTGTGAGTGTGTGTGAGTGTGTGAGAGAGTGAGTGTGTGTGTGAGAGAGTGTGTGTGTGAGAGAGTGAGTGTGTGAGAGAGTGTGTGTGTGAGAATGTGTGAGAGTTTGTGTGTGTGAGAGTGTGTGAGAGTTTGTGTGTGTGAGAGAGTGAGTGTGTGTGAGAGTTTGTGTGTGTGAGAGAGTGAGTGTGTGTGAGAGTTTGTGTGTGTGAGAGAGTGAGTGTGTGTGAGAGTGTGTGCGTTTGTGTGTGTGAGAGTGTGTGTGTGTGTTTGTGTGTGTGTGAGAGAGTGAGTGTGTGTGAAAGTGTGTGTGTCTTTGTGTGTGTGTGAGAGTGTGTGTGTGTTTGTGTGTGAGTGAGTGTGTGTGTGTGAGAGTGCATGTGTGACTGTGTGTGAGAGTGTGTGTTTGTGAGAGTGCATGTGTGACTGTGTGTGAGAGTGTGTGTGTGTGAGAGTGCATGTGTGACTGTGTGTGAGAGTGTGTGTGTGTGAGAGAGTGAGTGTGTGTGAGAGTTTGTGTGTGTGAGAGAGTGAGTGTGTGTGTTTGTGTGTGTGAGAGTGTGTGTGTGTGTTTGTGTGTGTGTCTTTGTGTGTGTGTGTGTGTTTGTGTGTGAGAGTGAGTGTGTGTGTGAGAGTGTGTGTGTGAGAGAGTGCATGTGTGACTGTGTGTGAGAGTGTGTGTGTGTGAGAGTGCATGTGTGACTGTGTGTGAGAGTGTGTGTGTGAGAGTGCGAGTGTGAGTGTGAGAGAGAGGGTGTGAGAGTGTGTGTGTGAGAGTGTGTGTGAGAGTGTGTGTGTGAGTGTGTGTGTGTGTGAGAGTGAGTGAGAGTGAGTGTGTGTGTGTGTGTGTGTGTGAGAGAGTGTGTGAGAGTGTGTGTGTGTGAGAGTGTGTGAGTGTGTGTGTGTGAGAGAGTGTGTGAGTGTGTGTGTGAGAGAGTGTGTGTGTGAGAGTTTGTGTGTGTGTGAGAGTTTGTGTGTGTGAGAGAGTGAGTGTGTGTGAGAGTGTGTGTGTGTTTGTGTGTGTGAGAGTGTGCGTGTGTTTGTGTGTGTGAGAGTGTGTGTGTGTGTTTGTGTGTGTGTGAGAGTGTGTGTGTGTTTGTGTGTGAGAGTGAGTGTGTGTGTGTGTGAGAGTGAGTGTGTGTGAGAGTGTGTGTGAGAGTGTGTGTGTGAGAGTGTGTGAGTGTGTGAGAGAGTGAGTGTGTGTGAGAGAGTGAGTGTGTGTGAGAGAGTGAGTGTGTGTGAGAGTGTGTGTGTGTTTATGTGTGTGAGAGTGTGTGTGTGTTTGTGTGTGAGAGTGAGTGTGTGTGTGAGAGTGTGTGTGTGTGAGAGTGTGTGTGTGTGAGAGTGTGTGTGAGAGTGTGTGAGTGTGTGTGAGAGTGTGTGAGTGTGTGTGAGAGTGTGTGAGTGTGTGAGAGAGTGAGTGTGTGAGAGAGTGTGTGTGTGAGAGTTTGTGTGTGTGAGAGAGTGAGTGTGTGTGAGAGAGTGAGTGTGTGTGAGAGTGTGTGTGTGTTTATGTGTGTGTGAGAGAGAGTGTGTGTAAAAGTGTGTGTGTCTTTGTGTGTGTGTGTGTGTGTGTTTGTGTGTGAGAGTGAGTGTGTGTGTGAGAGTGTGTGTGTGAGAGAGTGCATGTGTGACTGTGTGTGAGAGTGTGTGTGTGTGTGAGAGTGCATGTGTGACTGTGTGTGAGAGTGTGTGTGTGAGAGTGCGAGTGTGTGTGTGAGAGAGAGGGTGTGAGAGTGTGTGTGTGAGAGTGTGTGTGTGAGTGTGTGTGTGTGTGAGAGTATGTGTGTGTGTGAGAGTGTGTGTGTGTGAGAGTGCATGTGTGACTGTGAGAGTGTGTGTGTGTGAGAGTGCATGTGTGACTGTGTGAGAGTGTGTGTGTGAGAGTGCGAGTGTGTGTCTGAGAGAGAGTGTGTGTGAATATGAGAGTGTGTGAGTGTGTGTGTGAGAGTGTGTGTGAATGTGAGAGTGTGTGTGAGTGTGAGAGTATGTGTGTGTGCGAGTGTGTGTGAGTGTGAGAGTATGTGTGTGCGTAAGTGAGAGTATGTGAGTGTGTGTGAGTGTGAGAGTGTGTGTGTGAGAGAGAACGTGTGTGAGTGGGAGAGAGTGGGTGTGTGTGAGAGTGTGTGTGTGAGTGGGAGAGAGTGCGTGTGTGTGAGAGTGTGTATGTGACTGTGTGAGAGTGTGTGTGTGTGAGAGTGTGTGTGTGTGTAAGTGTGTGTGCATGTGAGCGTGAGTGTGTGTGTGTGAGTGAGTGTGTGAGAGAGAGTGTGAGTGTGTGACTGTGTGTGAGCAAAAGAGTGTGTATGAGAGTGAGTGTGTGTGTGAGAGAGAGTGGAGTATGTGAGAATGCGTGTATGTGAGAGAGCGTGTGTGAGAGACAGTATGCGCGTGTGTGTGAATGTCAGAGTGTGTGAGAGAGTGTGTGTGTGTGAGATAATGCGCGTGTGTGTGAATGTGAGAGTGTGTGACAGAATGTGAGTGTGAGAGTGTGTGTGTGAGTGTGAGAGTGTGTGTTAGTGTTAGTGTGTGTGTGTGAGTGTGAGAGTGTGTGTGTGAGTGTGCGAGAGTGTGTGTATGAGAGAACATGTGTGTGAGTGTGTATGTGAATGTGAGAGTGTGTGTGTGAGTGTGAGTGTGTGTGTGTGTGTGAGTGTGTGTGAGTGAGAGTGTGTGAGAGAGTGTGTGTGAGTGAGAGTGTCTGTGAGAGAGTGTGAGTGAGTGTGTGTATGTGAGTGTGTGAGTGTGAGTGTGTGTGAGTGTGAGAATGTGTATGTGAGTGAGTGTGTGAGTGTGTGTATGTGAGTGTGTGTGAGTGTGAGTGTGTGTGAGTATGAGTGTGAGTGAGTGTGAGAGTGTTATGTGAGTGAGTGTGTGTGTGTGTGTCTGTGTGTGTCTGTGTGTGAGTGTGTGTGCGTGTGAGTGAGTGTGAGTGTGAGTGAGTGTGTGTGTGTGAGTGTGAGTGTGTGAGTGTGAGCGTGAGAGTTTGTATGTGAGTGTGAGTGTGAGTGAGTGTGTGTGAGTGTTAGAGTGTGTGAGTGTGAGAGTGTGTATGTGAGTGAGTGTGAGTGTGTGTGTATGTGTATGTGAGTGTGTGTTAGTGTGAGTGTGTGTGAGTGTGAGAATGTGTATGTGAGTGAGTGTGAGTGTGTGTGTGTGTGTGTGTATGTGAGTGTGTGTGAGTATGAGTGTGAGTGAGTGTGAGAGTGTTGTGTGAGTGTGTGTGTGTGTGAGAGTGTGTGTGTGTGTGAGAGTGTGAGTGTGTGTGAGTGTGAGTGAGTGTGTGTATGAGAGTGTGTGAGTGTGTGTGTGTGAGAGTGTGTGTGTGTGTGAGTGTGTGTGTGAGTGAGTGTGTGTGAGAGTGTGTGTGTGTTTGTGTGTGTGAGTGTGTGTGTGTTTGTGTGTGTGAGAGAGTGAGTGTGTGTGAAAGTGTGTGTGTGTTTGTGTGTGTGTGAGAGTGTGTGTGTGTTTGTGTGTGAGAGTGAGTGTGTGTGTGTGAGAGTGAGTGAGAGTGAGTGTGTGTGTGAGAGTGAGTGAGAGTGAGTGTGTGTGAGAGTGTGTGAGTGTGTGTGAGTGTGTGAGAGAGTGTGTGTGTGAGAGAGTGAGTGTGTGAGAGTGTGTGAGAGTTTGTGTGTGAGAGAGTGTGTGAGAGTTTGTGTGTGTGAGAGAGTGAGTGTGTGTGAGAGTTTGTGTGTGTGAGAGAGTGAGTGTGTGTGAGAGTGTGTGTGTTTGTGTGTGTGAGAGTGTGTGTGTGTGTTTGTGTGTGTGTGAGAGAGTGAGTGTGTGTGAAAGTGTGTGTGTCTTTGTGTGTGTGTGAGAGTGTGTGTGTGTTTGTGTGTGAGTGAGTGTGTGTGTGTGAGAGTGTGTGTGTGTGAGAGTGCATGTGTGACTGTGTGTGAGAGTGTGTGTTTGTGAGAGTGCA